>NW_026867690.1:1196067-1385596 GCF_020745735.1 Hemiscyllium ocellatum
TTGTGCAGTTAATGTTCGGGCCCTGGGTAGTGTTGTCAGTCAGTGACCCAGTGATGCAGGTACACAATTCCTGCGAGTGGCGACACTGGTAGACAGGCTGGTGAAAGCAGCTGTTTGTGATGGTTACCTTCATAGGGCAAAGCATTGAGAGTAGAGTTGGGATGTCATGTTGTGCTGTACAAGACATTGGTAACGGCCTCCATAAAAGCATTGTTGATCAGTTGTTCAATTGGCTCCTTTAGGGAAGGACATCTGACATTCCAACCTGGTCTGGCCTACATGTGAATCCAGATCCACAGCAATAAGGCTGACCCGAATCTGCCCTCTGGGTAATTAGCAGTGGGACAAAGAATGCTGTCCAATCAGTGTCACCCTCATCCCATGAATGAATAAATAAAGATGCATATGTCTCTTCCTACCTCTGCAAACCCCTCCAGCTGCAGCAATCTGTACTTGGCTTTGTAACACTGTTCAGGCCCGGATCACTCTCTGTAACACTCTCACCACCTCCAACACCTTCACCTTTCCCTGTTCCTATTTTGTCATTAAACCCTGACAAAGATTCCTCTTCCCACTGTCCAACCCCCTGCTAGCAGACGCTTTGAAATCTCTTTAACACTGACTGCTTAAACTCTCTCTCATTTCAGGATTTTAAGTACTTTGTGGCAATCGTCTAAGCCTCATAATATGATATGATCCATTTTGTCCTGAGTGAGGGGTGGGTAGGAATTCCTTGTTGAGGTTTTGTCTGCTTCAATGGAATGTCCTTTTGTTGAGTGTTTTACACTGTTCATTCAAATGTTTTCCACTGTTCATTTACGGACACATGTTTAGCCTGTTACCTTGGTCAGTTCTCCTCTCAAACTCATGTAATTGACTGTTTTAGTTTCTAGATGTAGCTTATCCTTTCTGTGATTCACTTTAAAATTTTATATTACTTTAAACTGCACTTTACACATTTTCCCAGAAGATCTCTCCAGGTGACATTACTCACTAGGTTTCATGACACAACGGTGGCTATGAGGTAGTTACGTCCCTTGCCAGTTGCACAATATGTTATTCAAAAAAACACTGAAAAAATTTCTTCAATCTCCTATTTGAATCTCACTCTTGTCGGTGTAATTGTCAAGATTATATGAACATTGAAGTTTCACTAAATTATCACAGTCTTTATTAAAAATTTCGATGAGTTCCTCTTTAATGCAATGTTGAGCAATGAAATGTTGTCAAGCGGCCTAAAACTGTTCTGGTGCTTGTGTCCTTGGCAAGTAGTAGCCAGAATTTACATTCAGACTGACTCGACTTCATGGTCTGAGATCAAATGCTTTCTCTGTCACGCCTTTGTTATCAATTATTGTTAGCGTTACCCATTTTGCCTGAGTTTCTGCAAGGTTGTGAATCATTGAATAGTTATGTCCACCTTTTGTTCGCCCTGAAACATGTCTCCCTGGTGTCTAAATCTCTTTTATGTCTGTGGCGCAAATCAGCCCAACTTGCTGCAGAGAATTTTTCCATTCCAAAAAAAAACATAATTTACACTTTCCTACAATTTCCTGTCTCAAATCGATTCGCTGATGTGCAGTTTTCGTTAAAATTTGTCCCTTCCTGTTCCTATCTTCTTGTCTTCAGCCACATCCCCATGCTGTTCACATGCGTCGTCTTTTCTATTTGGATTTGGAAAGCTCCTTTCATCTGAACCCTCTCTCAGTTTCAAGCCCTGTCCATAAACCTACCGACATGATAGGCCAGGACACTGTTCCCAGCTCAGTTCCGGTGGGACCCCATCTTAACGGATTTTATTTTAAAATCTTAATGGGATGTGAGTGTCTCTGGCTGACCAGCGTTTCTTGCCCAGCCCTAGCTGCCCTTACGCTGAGTAACTTGCTCGGCCATTTCAGAGGGTAATTGAGAGGCAATCACTTTGCTGTGACTATGTCGTGCAGACCACGTGAGAATGGGCAGATGTCCTTCTCTGAATGACAAGTGCTTGGATTTATTGTACATCAGTAATGGTATTTCTAGATTGTCAATTACTATTTTGAACATAATTTATTTCAAATTCCACCATTTCAGACGATGTGTTCAAACCTGCCTCTCCAGAACATTAGCTGAGGTTTGGGATACATTCTCTAGCAACAATATCACTCGGACATTACTTTGTCTGCTCACAGGCTATTTATCCCTGAACACTGATGCCATTGTGTCATGAAGCTAAACCTGTTTTTCCTTCATGATTGATCCTGATTTCTTCCTGCACTCTGATGATATCACTCAGTCTCTCTCCATGTGGTATGCCTCACTGTGTGGGTCTAATTGCTGCTCCTGTCAGCGTCTCTCACTCTTGTAGCTACTCCAGATCCTGAGCCAACAGAATTCTCCACTCCAGAGAGACGCACAGGCCAGGGATGGAGACTGGGATTTTCCAGATCTCTGTGGGACACGGTACTATTCTCCATGTGTGACCCTCACTTCATCAGTCTAAGTTCCCATTCTGTCTATTTCTCTATCTCCTGTAGGTACTCAGGAATTTCCTGACTCAATAGATTTCCCAGCCGTTGGGTGTCTTATCCATCACCACATTGAAGATGGTTGGTCAGCCAGAGAGGCAAAGGGCAGAGAGATCTGGAGCCTTCAATAAATCCTGCAGTGAGGTAAGATCACTCACCATGCACAGAGCAGAGAGCAGCAAGAGGGCTCCAAACATCAGCTAACAGTGCTGGAGGCGAAGCCGTGTACAGACACACATCAGGTTCAATCACCACGTCTACTATAAGTTTTGTTGTTCTGAGACAGTATCGGGAGTGTCACAGTTATCAATCCAGGCCTGTGCTGTCTTAGTGAGCACCAGCATAACAGAGGGGAAAGCAGAGTTCCCATGAGTGAGTTGTAATGCTGCCTGGGATCTTTCTGCTCTGTGTTCCCCCTCCAACACTGTACATATACCATGTCTCGTGGAGCAGTGTCTTCGATAATTGTAACTCCTATAACAGTTCCTGTCCCTGTAACCTCCATTTCCCTATGGTCCCTCCCCATATTTGAAATGTACTGCATTTCAAACTATTATCCCTATCTCTCTAACTTTCGTCAGTGTCTACATCATGCTTTATCTCTATAGTCTCCTCCTCCAATAACTAGAGACAGAGGAATGCAGCATGGAAACGGTTCCATCCATCCAACTCGTCCATGCTGATCACTGTTCATGAGCGAGTCGCATTTGCATGTGTTTGGTCCACATCCCATCAAACCTTCTCTTCTCCATGTATCTGCCCAAATGTCGTTTTCATGTTGGAATTTTACTTTTCTCTACCCCTTCCCCAGACACTCATTCCATACGTGCACCATCCTTTGTGTGGAAATGTTCTCCTCTGGTCGCTTTTAAGTATTTCCCCTCTCACCTCATATTTCTGCCCTATAGTTATGGCTTCCCCTAACCTGAAGTACAGACCTTCACTATTCGCCCGACGTATACTCCTCATGCTTTTATAAACATTTATAAGGTCACCCCTCAGCCACCTCCGCCCAAGGGAAATACAAAGGACCATGATACAAATATCTCTGCCACGGTCCCTGCTGTGACTTTGCCACATTGTTGTGGGATACACTTGTTCAGGACTCGGGCGTTCTCTACCTTTATGTTCTAAGATCTCCAGCACCACCCCTTCTGTAATAGGGACTCTTTACAAGCCATCACTGTTTCTTTCCCTTTGTTTCCTAGTCTTTGTCCACGATATGTTCTGACATGGAATATTCATTTCAGGTCGTGCCCATCTCCTGTGGTTCTAAGTATGGATGGCCTTCTTGATCTTTGAGGGTCCCTATTGTCTCTCTAGTTGCTTTTTTTTGTACTTGTATGCTGTAGAATATCTTTGCATTCTACGTAACCTCATCTGCCATAGCTATCTCATCGCCCTGTTTTGCTTTCCAGCTTCCCCAACCTCTCTGTTTCTGTCAAACCCTCCAGTGTCAGTAACATCTCTGTCAACATTTGCTCCTTTTGCAGTTTCGGAAAATGCTTCCTGAAGCAGGAGGATCAGAATTCTACACAATATTCCAACTGGAGACCCAGCAATGTCTTGTACAGCCGTATCATCATGTACCAACTCAGGTACTCAATGCTCTGACCCATGAGGGCAAGTGTGCCTAATCGCCGTCCTGTCTACCAGTGACGCCACTTCCACGGAACAATGCAACTGCACCCCTTGGTCTCTCTCCGTTGACAACACTGCCTAGAGCACTGCCATTAACTGTGTTAGTCCTCCCTGGTTTATCTTAACAAAATCCAACACCTGAATTCAACTCCCATCTTTCATTTCTTGACCCACTGGCTCAGTTGATTAAGATCACCTTTGATAACTGTATTCACTGCCAACTATAACAAGTATTTTACTATCCACAAACTTGCAAACAATAATTCATATATTCTCGTTTATGTCAATAATGTACATGTGTGGGCCTTGCACTGATCCTTATGCCACACCACTGCTCAGAGGCCCCCAGTCTGCACAACAACCCTCTCCCACCATCCTCTGTCTCCTAATGTTAAGCCAATTTTGTGTCCGTTTGTCTCGCTCTCCCTGATCACATGTAATCTAAACTTACTAACCAGTGCACCACGATAAGTTCTGTCAAAGGTCTTGCTGAAGTCAGTATAGACAACGCGTACTACTCTGCCTTCATCCATCTCCTTGGTCACCTCTTCAACAAACTCTATCAAGTTTGAGAGACACTCCTCTGTACGCACAAAGCGGTGCTGACTATCTCTAATCAATCATTGCCTTTCCAAATGCGTGTAACTCCTGTACCACAGAATCGCTTCCAACAACATTGGCACCACTGACATCAAGCTAATTGGTGTTTATGTCCGTGGCTTTCCCTCGCAGCCTTTCCTACATACTGGCACAACATTAGCCACCCTCCTGCTCCCAGCTCACCACCCGTGGTTTTCAGTGATAGAAATATCTTTGTAAGTTTCTTCCCTACCTTACCCCAATATCCTGGAATGTACTTGATTAGTTCCCAGGGAGTTGCTTAATTTTAAAATCTTCAGCACCTCCCGTTCTCCAATGTGGACTCTTTGAATACATCACTGTTTATTTCCCGGCTTCCCCAGTGTTTTTTCCACAGTATGTTCTGACTTTAAATTTTTGTTTCAGATTGCACCCATTTCCTGTGGGTTTACACATGGATGGCTTCATTGATCTTTAAGGGGTCACATTCTGTCTCGAGTTAATCTTCTGTTGTTAATATACTTGTAGAATCTCTTTGGATTTTCCTGAACCTTATCTGCCAAAGCTCTGTCAGTTCCCCTTGGGCCCTCATGATTTCCCTCTGAAGAATATTACTACACCCACAATATTCTTCAAGGGATTGACATAATCCAGCTGGCTGTATATGACATGAGCCCCCTTTTGTCTTGACCAGAACCTCAATATCCCCAGTCTTCCAATTTTTCCCAGTTGTGTCAGCATTGTCCTTCATACTAACAGGAATGTGCTATCCCTGAAATCTTAATTTATCTCTCTTTTGAAAGAATCTCACTTGCCCGACATCCCTTTCCTTCCAAATAGCCACCATGAAACAACTTTTGGACAGTCTTGCCAATACCTTCTGGACTGGGGCAAGGCCATTTTTGCTCTTTAACTTGTGGACCAGGCCTGTCCTTTTCCATCGCTATTTTCAAACTAATAGAATTGTGGTGACTTTGCCAAAGTGCTCCCCATAAACACTTCAGACCCTTTCTCGCCCTTGTTTCCCGAAGGGAGGTCAGGTTTCATCCCTTTCTCCAGTCGGACCAGTTACATACTGACTGAGACAGTTTTCTTGAACATACTGAATAACTCCCTCCCATCCAAGCTGTGAACATTATGGCAGTCCCAGTCTAGGTTTAGGAAGTTAAAATCCCCGACCAGTACAACCCTATCAGTTTTACAGATATCTGAGATCTCTGACGTATTTGCTGCTCAATTTCCCGCTGACTACTGTGGGCCTGTAGTACAGTCATATCAAACTGAACATCTAGCCGTATTTCTCAGTTGTACTACTACAGCTTCACTGGGTGATCCCCAGGAATATCCTCTCTCAGTGCTGCAGTGATGTTTTCACTGATCAAAAACTCCACTCCCCCTATTCTCTTGTCTCCCCTTCTATCCTTCCTGTTGAATCTGTCCTCTGGAACAATGATCTGCGAGTCCTGTCCCTCCCTTAGCTGTATTTCTGTAATTGCTGTGATTTCCCAGTCCCATGTTCCCATCCATGCCGTGTGTTCATTCTGCCTTACTTGTCAGGCATTTCACATCAAAGTAAATGCAGTTTAATTGATGCGTATTCCCTCATTGCCTGCTCTGTTCTTGCCTGTTTATCAAGTAAAATTACTCTGTTGAAATTCTGTCCCAGCCTCAACCTTCAGATTGTAGCCTGAGACCATCCCCCTCATTGTGGACAACACCCTCACCTTTCATGTCATCTGCAAACCTAATAATGATACCTTCTGCTTTCACATCAGAGTTATTAATGCCCATAATGAACAGCAATGGCTCCTGTACAGATCCCGTTGTTACACCCACTTGGCAAAGGCTTTCCATCACAAAACTAACCCTCCAACAATTTTGGATCAAATGTGCCAACTTGCTTTTGATGCCATGGTCTCTTCCTCTCTGGACTAGCCTTCCACGTGGGACCTTGTCAAAGGTCTTAATGAATTCCATGTAAACCATAACATCTGTCCGGCCCTCATCAATATCTTCAATCGAGATTTCAAAGAAATCTCAGTTGATTTCATCAGACATTATCTTACTCTTACAAATCCATGCAGACTATCACTTATCGATCCCTACCTTTCCAGTTATTGATCCATCATGTGCCTCAGAATTGTTCCCAATTCCTTGCCCCCCCCCCCCCACTGCAGTCAGACTATCTGCTCTATGATTACCTAACCTATCCCTACTGCCTTTCTTGAACAAAGGAAACACATTAGCTATCCTACAGTCATTCGGAACCTCACCTGTGGCCAGCAAAGTATTAAATATATCCACCAAGGCCACAGCAATCTCCTCCCTTACATCCCATAGCAGCCTGGGATCCATTTCATTGAGCACTGGGGAGTTCTCCACCTTTATGCCTGTGAAAATATTTATTACCTCCTCCTTATTGATCTTAACATGTTCTGGAAACTTACCATCCCTACTAAAATCTCCGGCCACAATGCCTTTCCCCTGTGTGAATACCAATGGGAAGCATTCATTTGAAGACGTCACCTATTTCCTCTGGCTCCATGCACAGATTGTCCCTTTGGTTTCTCACAGGCCTCCGTCTTTCCCTGGGAATCCACTTACTCTCACGATAAAATAAAATACCTGTGTTTTTTCCGCAATCGTATCTGCCAAACATATTTCTTGACTTTTGTTTGCCCCTCATTTTCCACAAACCCACTCGCACTCTCTATACTTGTGAAGGGCTTCACCTGATTTTATTGCACTGTATTTTCTTTGTCAAACTCACGATATCACTTGATGAATATTCGTTGGACTTGATGCCTTAACTATTCACACTTCAAAGAGCACACTGACTCTGCATTCTCACTGCATCACTTTAAAATACTCCCCTTTCCTAATATGGACCCAACTGTAGATAGTTCTCTCAGTATATGTTTGCCAGATCCTCTCTAATGATCGCAACACTGATGGGAGATTCAGGTGTGTGGGGGATAGGCAGGAGGTTGTGTGGCTGCAGAAGGGACCCCAGAGGGTGTGCTGCCTCCTGGGTGCCAGGTAAAGGATGTCTCTGAGCGGTTACTGAGCATTCTGAAGGGGAGGGTTAACAGCAAGAGGTCATTGTGCATATCAATCCACATGACAGGGGTAGACAAAGGGATGGGTTCCTGAGAAAGGAGTAGAGGGAGTTAGGTGAGAAGTTAAAAAAGCAGGATATTGACATTAATGATCTCCAGATTATTACCATTGCCACGTGCCAGTAACGATAGAAATAGAAAGAGAGGCCGAATGGATGTGTGGCTTGAGGAGCTGGTGTAGCGGGCAGGATTTTCAGTCTTGTACCATTGGAGTCTCTTCTGGGGTCGAGATGACCTGTGCAAAGGGATGGTTTGCACTTGAATCAGAGGGGCACCAGTATCCCAGGGAGGAGATTTCCTCGTGTTACCCAGGAGGATTTCAATTACTTTGGCAGGGAATTGTGACTCTAAGTAAGACAGGGACCATCGAAAAGTCAGAGGAAATTCATCAGCCATCAAGATCAAGTTTAGTATTCAGGATATTCGGGGGCACAGAGAATTGAGGGAAAAGACTTCTGGTTTAAAAGGCATTTATTCCAACACACGAGGCCTGACTGGTAAGGCAGACGAGGTCAGTTCATGGATTGGCTCTGGGAACTGGGATATTACAGCAAAAACAGAAACCTGGCTGAGAGAAGGGCAGGACTGACAGCTCAGTGTTCCAGGATATAGAAGCTACAGGTGTGACAGAAGGACAAGTAAGTGAGGAGGGGGAGTTGTCATTTTGATAAGGAAGGACATAACAACAGGGACAATACTGTTAAGCAGTCATCAAATGAGTCCATATATTTAAAAGTTAGAAACACAAAGGGGGTGATCAGTCTGCTGGGATCGTGTTCTAGACCCTCAAATAGACAGCGGGTATGAGACGAGCAAATGTGTAGTGAGATTGCAGGTACCTATAAAAATAATAAAGTAGTATTGGTTGGAGATTTTAACTTCCCTGGATTGACTGGGTCACCCAGAGTGTAAAAGACCCGTAATGACTGGAATTTGTCAAAAATGTCTAAGAAAGTTTCTTAAACGAAGACGTAGAGGGTTCTGCTCTACTCAGGTGGATGCAACACTGGACGACCCCTCAGGAACCGAGGTCAGGCAAGTGATTTAAGTATCATTCGGAGAGCACATTGCGTCCAGTGACCACAACTGCGTTTGTTTTAACATACTAATGGAAAAGATCAGACAGGTTGACAGATTTAGGTCTTAAACTGGAACTGGGTCAATATTGGGGCCATCCAGCAGGATCGAGCAGGGGTTGATTGGGTGATGGTAAAAATCATACAACACCAGGCTTTAGTTCAGATGGTTTACAGAGGAATCTCGATTATCTGAACGTGATGGGCGGGCGATGTTTTGTTCGGATAATTGATTATCCGGTTAATCGCTTAAATGCCCTTCCTTTTGGGGCTCAGAGTTTTCAGTCCAGTCTGCATCCTATTCAGGTGACGAGGCAACAGCAAGCCATGAGCTATGCCCCACGCCCTGCCAGACCCCCAAACAAACCCGCTCACCTCCAAACGCATCCAGCACCGCCCTAACCTGCCCCTTAATGTCGCCCACCCAACTGCCCCGAACCCACCCAACAGTGACCCTGGCCCCCAAAATCTTCTGATGCTACCTTCCATTCGCCGCCTGCCCCCACTTCCTAAACACCTTCGACATCACCCTCAGCCTGTCCACAAACCAGACCAACAACGCACCCTGCCCACCACACCCACCGTCCAATCCATGTCCACGCCCGTGTCCCCGGCCCCCTGCCCCCGTTCATCCCCTCCCCCTTCTGGGCAGCTGGAGTGGACACCAATAGTGAGATATCTACTGCCTTTGGTGGGCTACGTCTTCAAATAGCACACACACACATGCACACACACGCTCAGATAGCCACACACAACTTTTTACTGCAATATTTCCGCCCTGTACAGGACACTGTTCTAGAGAATATATGGGGAAGGGGGAGTTAGGGTTCACCCCTATATAGAACTCCAGGGGAATTGTGGGGAGAGGGAGAGAGGATGGGAGGTCATTCATTTGGAGATGGTGTCTGGGCTCGATGTCCAGGCCTGTCCTCGGCACCATTTCAGTCAGCTGAGATCGATTTGAATCAGTGTAAACAAAAAAAAACAATCAGGGTTGGAACAGCTCTTTGATGTAATGTTTCTATTGGGACCTCGAGATCTCCTTTGGATAATCTGATATTAGGCTAATTGATATTTGGATAATCGAGCTCCCTCTGTATTTGAAAGCGCTAGATTTGGAAGCGATAGTGGTCACGCTAAAAGATGAAAAACTTAGTCTAAGCTTGTTTAATATTTCATTCCATGACACTGCCATCCTGTTGCTATAAATTCGGTGCCTTAGGATTGTGCTCCACATTCACCTGATGAAGAAGCAATGCTTCGAAAGCTAGTGCTTGCAAATAAACCCGATGGCCTATAACCTGGTGTTGTGTGATTATTAACTTTGCCCAACTCAGTCCAACACTGGCATGTCCAAATCATAACTAAACACGATTGTATCAGTCTGTTTGAATGAAAAGTAATGACTGGCAAATGGGAGTGTGATCTCAAGAATCCAGTATGTCCCTGTTAGGGTGAAGGGAAAAGCTGGCAGGTTTCGGAATCCCTAGCCAGTGAGAGGTGTCGTCACTCGGTTCATGAAAAAGAGGAAGGCACACATTGTCTTTAATATTTCCGTATCTATGTAACCTCTTACAGTCCGAAAGACACGATCAATCTGGGGAGACCCAAAAGGCCTCTCAGATCCCTGCAGAACTCCCAACCTGCAGAACCAACCCCAAATCATGTGACTTTCAGTTCCTGTAAGACTGATTATCTGTGTAACATCCTCCCATCACTAGCACCCCAATATTAATGTCATCTCCTGAAGCCTCTCTATCCACTACTCATCTCCATAGCCTTCACCAGCACTTACACCTCTATCTGTGTAAACGTCACCCTCCCCAACAACCCTTCCCACTTTTACCATTCTGGAGGAGGTTACTAATGCTCCCTTATCTGTGAACCTGTCTCTAACCAAAATTACTGCCCTCTGGAAAATCTGTCAGACGCCACACCCTCCGTATCTAACGAATCTGCAGAACCTAAACCTTCCTGTGTCTATAAACATCATCCATGACTACCATCCATATCTCTGTTATGGTCCTCCAGTCGACACAACCCACTTTCTCTCTAAACGTCTCCATTAACCTAAAACACTCCTGTCTGTGTAAACCACTCCATCCTACCAACATTCTTATCTGTGTATACTGTTCCATCCCTCCCAACCGCGCCATCTCCATGAACTGCCGTAGGCCCTACATCTCTCCACATTTTTCTGGAACACACCGTGGCTCTATGGTCCTCCCTCCCTATGAAACACCTCCAGTCCCCACCACCCTCCCAGTCTGCGTCATCTACTCCAGATCAGGTCATTGGTGTTTCTGTTACCTCTGGCACTCCGAGCAAACCTTCCCAGTTGTATCTACCATTCAGATCCCATCCTCTCAAGCCTCCTGAAACACCTTCCTGCCATTGTGACCCACCCTATTTAGAACACAGAACAGTACAGCACAGCTCAGGCCCTTCGGCCCTTGATAATGTGCTGAACTTTTATCATACTCTAAGATCAAACCAACTTGCAGGCAACTCAAAGGAGAAAACAACAAAGAAAATCCGAGCACAAGAACAGGCCCTTTGGCCCTCCACGCCTGTGCCGATCCAGATCCTCTGCCTAAACCTGCTGCCTATTTTCTAAGGATTTGTATCCTTTTGCTCCCTACCTATTCATGAATCTTAAAGGACCTCATTGTTCCTGCCTCTACCACCTCCGCTGGCCACATGTTCCAGGCCCCTACCACCCTCAGCATAAAGACCGTTCCAAGGTTATCTGCCCTAAACCTTTCCCCTATCACTTTGAGTTTGTGACCCCAGTAACTGCGTTCCACACTCTGGGGAAAAACGCTTCTTGCTATCCACCATGTCTATACATCTCATGAATTTGTAGACATCAATCAGGTCCTCAGTCAACCTTTGTCTTTCTAATAAAATTAATCCGAATCTATTCAACCTCTCTTTACAGCTGGAACCCTTCCATTAGGCAACGTCTGGGTGAACTTCCTCTTCACCCTCTACAAAGCATCTACATCCTTTTGGTAATGTGGTGATCAGAACTGTATGTATCATTCCAAATGTGGCCGAACCAAAATCAAATACAACTGTAACATGACCTACCAACTCTTTTACTCTATAGCCCGTCCAATGAAGTAAAGCACGCTGTATGCCACCTTAATCACTTTACTGACCTGCGTTGCCCCCGTCAAGGAACAATGGACCTGAAAACCCAGATCTCTATGTACGTCAATTTTCCCCAGCACTTTTCCATTTAGCTTGCTATTGAATTGAATATTCTGAAATGCGTCACCTCGTATTTGCCTGGAGTCAACTCCACATCTGCCATTTCTCTGCCCATCTCTCCAATCGATCTATACACTGCTATATTCTCTGACTGTACCCATCACTATCTACTGCTCCACCAATCTTCGTGTCATCTGCAAACTTGCTAATCAGGCAATTGATACTTACCTCCAAATCATTTATGTATATCACAAACAACAGGGGACCCAGCACGGAACCTCGTGGAACACCACAGGTCACAGGTCTCCATTTTGAGAAATTCATTTTACTATAATCCATCTGCGTTTCCAAAAATTAATTAAATGTCCGTAATGTAACTCTCTCTACCACCAACGCTGGTGGTACATTCCACACACCCACTACTCTCCGTGTAACGTACCTACCTCTGACATCTCCCATAAACCTTCCTCCAAGTACCTTAAAATTATGCCCCAACATTATAGCCATTTTCACAATAGGAACATTCTCTGGCCACCCACTCTATGTATGCCTCTCATCAGCTCGTACACATCTATCAAGTCAGGTCTCACCCTTTTCAATTCCAATGATAGAAGCCTTGGCTTCTCCAACATTTCTTCATTAGACCTGTCCTCAAATCCAGAATTCATCCTGATAAATTGTTTCTGCACCCTCTCCATACTTTTCCTATAATGAGGTGACCAGAACATAACACAATATTCCAAGAGTGGACTAACCAGGGCTGTGTGGAGCTGCAGCACAACCTCAATGGTCGTCAAGTCAATCCCCCTGCTAAGGAAAGCTAACACGTTACACACCTTCTTCCAACCCTATCAACTTGGCTGACATCTTTGAAGGATCTATGAACGTGGACCCCAAGATTCTTGTGTTACTCCACACTATCAAGAATCCTGCCGTTAACTCAGTAGACGTTTTCAGCAGAATCCTTCAATCTTAAACCCTCCCTATTTTGGTACCTTCCTCCAGTCCCCACAAAATTCATAAACTGCGAAACGTCTTCCAGTCCCTACAATCCTCTTTAGCTCTGTAACCACCTTTATTGGCGTGAGTACTGAAAATTACCGAAGCCAATTTTAGTCACTTCAATAATACTAATAAATGCAAAATCCTCCAGTCCTGATATCTCTTCCTAACTCTGTAAACACCACCATACTCCAGTGCCCTTCTGGGGAATATTGCATAGGAAGGAAGAGTTGTCGAGTCTGGGCCATGTTACGGAGGTAGGAAGGGCTGCAGTAAATGGAGGATGGTACAAATGTAGGAGGGGATGAAGATCCTTCAGGAGGTTAGAGGTAGTGGGATTCGTATAACCTGCAGGATAGGATTGAGAATGGGAGTGGGACATGAAGGATGTTTTAGTGTGAGTGGTTGATTTGTTTTTCATTAGATGATTAGGCCGATCTTATTGAATAATTTTGGAGATGTTTGCCAGAATATCCGTGCACAATATCAGATTTCCAGGCTGGGAGATGTGAGTTCAGATGGGAATGTATTTGCCCATTCTGTCTGTGTGCCTGACAGTGACCTGGTGCTGCTCTGGGAGAAAGCAATCACCGTGCAGGTGGTGATCTCCAGATCTACAGGACTGATCAAAGCCCACCACATCGAAGCCTTCGTTTAGAATGTTCTCTATTTTTTCATTATTTTCAAGAGACAGTTTTGTGAGATGCAGAAATTAGGGAGTTTGCATTTTGAGGGAGTGAAATCTTTATCATTGGAAGATGGGAAGCCTGCAAAAATGAGATAACGGATTTCCAGAGACAGTATATAATATTCCAGTTAGGATGGAAGGAAATGCTGATGGGTGTAAGGAATTCTGGATGATTAGAGAACAAAGGTTTTGGTTAAGAAAGAGAAGGAAGCATTTGTCAGGTATAGACACGACAAGTCAAGTGAATTCTCAGACTATAAAGCAAGGAGGAGTATACTTAAAGGGAAATCAGAAGGATAAAAAGGGGACATGAGATAGCTTTGGCAAATAGGGTTAAGAAGAATCCAATGGGTTTTTATAAATACATAAAGGACAAGAGGGTAACTAGGGAGAAAATAGGGCCCCTCAAAGATTAGCAGGGCAGCCTTTGTGTGCAGCCGCAGGAGTAGGGGCAATACTAAACGACAGTTTTACATCAGTGTTTAAAGTCCCGAAGGGAATGGAATATATAGAATGTGGGGAAATAGACAGTGACATCTTGAAAAACGTCCATATTAAAGAGGAGGAGGTGCTGGATGTCTTGAAACGCATAAAAGCAAATAAATCCCCAGGATCTGATCAGGTGTACATTGGAACTCTGTGAGAAGATAGGGAACTGATCGATGGGGCCCTTGCTAAGAAATTTGTATCACCGATCATCACAGGTGAAGTGCTGGAAGTTTGGAGGTTGGCTAACCATTTAAGAAAGATGGTCAGGGAAAGCTAGGGAACTATAGAACTGTGAGCCTGACATCATTAGTGGGTAAATTGTTGAAGGAAATCCTGCGAGATAGGAGTTACATGTATTTAGAAAGGCAATGAGTGACTAGGGATAGACAGCATGGCTTTGTGCGTGGGAAATCATGTCTCAAGGAATTGATTGCGTTTTTTGAAGAAGTAACAAAAAGTATTGATGAGGCAGATCATTAGACGTGATCTACATGGACTTCAGTGAGGTGTTGAAAAGGTTCTTCATGGAAGATTGGTTAGCAAGGTTAGATCTCATGGAATACAGGGCGACCTAGCCGTTTGGATACAGAACTGGCTCAAAGGTAGAAGACACAAGTTGGTTGAGGAGGGTTATTTTTCACACTGGAGGCCGATGGTGTGCCACAAAGTTCGGTGCTGGGTCCACTACTTTTCATCATTATATAAATGAACGTAGGAGGTACCTTTAATAAGTTTGCAGATGACACCAAAAATTGAGATATAGTGGACAGTGAATAAGGTTACCTCAGAGTACAATGGGATATTGATCAGATGGGCGAATGGGCTGAACAGTGACAAATGGAGTTTAATTCAGATAAATGCAAGGTGCTGCATTTTGTGAAAGCAAATCTTAGCAGGATTTATACGCTTAATGGCAAAGTCCGAGGGAGTGTTGCTGAACAAAGAGACCTTGGAGTGTAGGATCATGCTCCTTGAATGTGGAGTCACAGGTAGATAGGATAGTGAAGAAGGTGTTAGGTATGCTTTCCTTTGTTGGTCAGATCATTGAGTATCGGAGTTTGTAGGTCATTTTGCAACTGTACAGGTCATTCGTTAGGCCACTGTTGGAATGTTGCGTGCAATTCTGGTCTCCTTCCTATCGGAAAGATGTTGTGAAACTTGAAAGTGTTCAGAAAAGATCTACAAGGATGTTGCCATGGTTGGAGGATATGATCTATAGGGAGAGGCTGAAACGACTGGGATTGTTTTCCCTGGAGCGTCAGAGGCTAAGGTGTGACATTCTTGAGGTTTATAAAATCATAAGCGGCATGGACAGGATAAACAGATAAGGTCTTTTCCCTGAGGTGGTGGAGACCAAAGCTAGAGGGCATAGGTTTAGGGTGAGAGATGAAAGATTTAAAAGGGACCTAAGGGCAACGTTTTCACGCAGTGTGGTGTATGTATGGAATGTACTGCCAGAGGACGTGGTGGAGGCTAGTACAATTGCAGCATTCAAAAGGCATCTGGATTGGTATATGAATTAAAAGGGTTTAATGGGATATGGGCCAAGTGCTGGCAGATGGGACAAGATTAGGAAAGGATAGCTGGTCGGCGTGGACGTGTTGGACTGAAGGGTCTATTTCTGTGCTGTACGTCTCTAGGACACTCTGGCTGTAAATTTTTTTCCACTGTTCATTTACAGCCTGGCATTTCAGTCAGTTTCCCTTGTTTACCTTGGTCAGTTCTCTCTCAAAATCATGTAATTGGCTTTGTTACTGATGTTCGGATGTGCTTTATGCTCACTTTAAAATGTCATAGTCTCTTTGAATTTCAGGATAATTTCCTGGAGAATCTCGATGTGATATTTTCCTTCACTCAATTTCATCAACCAACTGTTGATCTGAGATAGTTCCATCGCTAGCAAGTTGCACAATGTGTTATTCAAAGAAACTCTGACAAAAACATTCAAGGAGGATCTCGGATAATATCACTCTTGCCAATGTGTCTGTCCCAGATTATGCAAAGGTTGAGGTTTCCCAAAATTATCACACCACCTTTGTTACAAATTCAAATGAATTCCTGTTTAAATCAGGGATGAGCAATACTGTCGGGAGTGTAAAAACTGTTATCCTGCCTATTTTTTTGACACGTAGTAGCACCCAGAATTTGCATTCAGGATGATTCAGCTGCATAATCTGATGCCAAATGCTTTCTCTGTAATGCCTTTGTTGCCATTACTGTCAGGGTTCCCATCTTGCTTTTCCATTCTGCCTGAGATCCTGTAAGGTTGTTTACCGTTGAATATTTATGTTCCACCTTTGTTCACCCTGTAATCACGTTTCTCTGCTGACCAAATGTCATTTATCTGTATGTCACAAGTCTATTACCTTATTGCAGATATTTTGGAAATTCCAAATAAAAACATTATTATTTAGTCTTTCCCATAATGTCCTGTCACAAACCGATTTGCTGATGTACAGTTTTAGTTAAACTCTGCCCCTTCCTGTTCCTTTCTGCTTGTCTTCAACCACGTTCCCATGCTGTTCCAAGGCTTCACATTTTCTCTTTGAATTTGGAAAGCTCATTTCACCTGAACCCTGTTCTTGCATCCTCTCTGCCAGTTTAAAGCCCTGTCCATAAACCTACCGACATGATTAACCAGGACACTGGTTTCAGCAGTGTTGTTTTTAATGCACTCATAGGATTTTGCTGTCTCTGACTGGTCAGCATTTCATGCCCACTTCCAGTTGTCCGAGAGCTGAGTGGCTTGCCAGACCATTTCAGAGGGCAGTTGAGAGCTAATCCCATTGCTCTAGGTCTGGATTCATATGTAGGCCAGACCGTCTGCTTATGACAGATGTCCTTATTTACACGATATTAAGCAGTCAGATGGGTATCCCTGACAGCACTATTAAATTCTGGATTTACAGGCTAGTGAGAGTAACACTAGGCCATCGCCTGGCCCACTGATAGCTCACTCATCCCTGCGTATTGATCCAATTGCAGCATGAATCAAACCCCTTCATCTTGACCGTGGTTTTATCCTGATACCTTCCTGCACTCTGGTGCTATCACTCAGTATCTCTCCATGTGGTATCTGTCACTGTGATGGTCTAATTGCTGCCGGTGACTGCACCTTTTGCAGCTACTCCAGATCCTGAGCCAAGAGAATTCTCCACTCCAGAGAGAAGCAGCAGCACAGGCCAGGGATGGAGACTGGGATATTCCAGATCTCTGTGGCACTCAGTGTCATTCTCCATGTGTTACCCTCACTACATCAGTCTGATTTACCATTCTGTCTATTTCTCTGCCTCATGTAGGTACTCAGGATATTCCTGACTCAGCAGAATTCCCAACTCCTGTCTCGTCTATCACTATTGAAGACGGTTGGTCAGCCAGAGCGATGGAGAGTGAGATCTGGAGCCTTCAATAAATCCTGCAGCGAGGTAGGATCACTCACAGTGAACAGAGCAGAGAACATTTAAGGGATGGAACTTTGGTTCAGATAAAATGACATAGGTACTGTGTTGAAGGGTGAACACAGAGCATGATGGTCCCAGGCTCAATTTCCACCCTCTTGTGAGAGGATGACTTTCAGATCGACTGTACTGAGCCTTCCTGAAACAGCATTGGGAGTTCACATTTATTCATCCATGCCTGTGATGTCATAGTGAGCATCAGGACAACAGAGGGGAAGCAGGCCTCGCTCAAGGATTTTGTATTGAAATTGAGATCTTTCTGTTCTCTCCTCTCTCACACTGTCTCTTGTCATGTGGTAGTGTCATACAGCAAGGAAACATACCTTTCGGCCCAACTCATCTACGCCAGAATTTTTAGTGCTTGTAATTCCAGAAAATTTCATATTACTGTATCCTCCACTCCTCCCATAATCCTGCTGTATATTTGAAACCTACTCCAGTGTTGACATCTCTCCCTATTTGTAAATTGGTCCAGTCTCAACATGCCAAATCTCAATAATCTCATCGTGCACTCAGTACAATGATCCCTAATTCTGTAGTTTTGCACAATACTTACAGTCCACCCCATCTCTGTAAAATCCTCCAGGCTAGACCAAAATACCTACCTGTGTACCTTCCTAAAGTCCCAAGAGAACTTGATATGACTATAACCTTCTGCAGGCAGATCACATTCCTGCCACCTAGCCTATACCACCACACAACCTCAGTAACTATCTCCGATCCCTACCGACCTCCCTATCTATATAAACACCTCCAGACACTTTTCCAGCCGCAACAGCACTCCATATCTCTGTTTGGTCCTCCACTCCCGACATTTCTCCCAGCACCGCAAACATCCTCTCTTTGTGTAATTCTGCAATTTGGGGCAGCACAGTGGCTCAGTGTTGAGCAATGGTGCCTCACAGTGCCAGTGATCCAGGTTCGATTCCAGCGTTGTGTGACTGTCTGTGTGGAGTTTGCACATTCTCCCCATGTCTGCGTTGGTTTCCTCTGGAGGCTCCGGTTTCCTCCCACAGTCCAAAGATATGCAGGTCAGGTGAATTGGCCGTTCTAAATTGCCCGTAGTGTTAGTTGCATTAATCAGAGGGAGATGGGTCTGTGTGGGTTACTCTCCAGACGTTGGTGTGGACTTGTTCGGCCGAAGTGCTTGTTTCCATGCTGTGGGGCCTCTAATCTAAACTCTCCCTCTGTGTTCCATAATATTGTCCCTAAAGATAATCGCTTTACCTATAAACAGACCCAAACCCTCCAAACATTCGATTCCCTGGGAATTCCCACTTCTCCAACATCCCTCCTTATCTGTGTAACTTCTTCCACTCCTGACAGCCGATGATAATGTGAAGATCTTACAGTCATCCCTATCTGCGTAATCCTCTCAGGTCCCTGTAGCACTCCCTGCAGAACCCATTCCAATGCCCGTGACTCTCCCAATCCAGTTCCTACAAGACTCAATATCTCTGTAACATCCTACTGTTGCTATCACCCATTCTGACAATGTAAGTTCCTCTAGTCTGTCCATCCATTTTATCATCTCCATAATATTCTCCAGCTCTTACACCCCTATCTGTGTAAATGTTACACTCCCCTACAACCATCCCTAAAGTGGACACCTCTCCAGTGTGTGCAATACTCCCTTTCTGTGTTAGTGTCTCCGGCTCTATTGCTGTTCCTGTCTCTGTAAGCTCTTGCAGATTGTCCAGCTTTCTGGTCCACATAATTTCCAGAACCTCAGCATCCGACAGCAACAAATGTCTTCATTAACTACAGCCTTCCATATCTCTGTTCGTTCCTCAATTCTATACAGCACTCTTAATCTCTGTAAATAACACAATTCCAAAAAAGAATCTCCCTGTCTGTGAAAACTTACCCCATCCGACACTGAGGAGCCTTTCTATCCTTTATATCACGTGTAGTCCCTTCAGATCTCCCTGTATCTTCCCTGACTCCATTGAATACAGCACATCTCATGTTCTAACACCTCTAGTACATATGTTACTCCTCATCTGTGATATTCTTCAGTTCCTGCAATTCTCGTTCTTTATCTCCACAGCTTCCAATCATCCTAATCAATATAAGGTTATTGATCCCCTGCTGCATGTTTAACACCTGTAGCAGCCTCCAACTCCTCAATGCATCCTGATGCTGTAACCTCTTCAAATACTACAGCTTACTGTCTTTGTCATATCTTCCAGTATCTGCAACTCTCTCGATTTCTGTAATCAACTCCTGAACAGCACTCAACATCTCTGTGAAACTGATGGGAATGCTTCAAACCTACCTTCACAGCGCTCACTAGTTCTCTGAACTCCTGCAGCCCTATAACCATAATCATCTCTGGCCCCTCCAATCGAGACAATTCTCTCTTGCTGTGTGAACTGATCCAGCCCCTGCAGCCCTCCCTATCTCACTCACTCCTGCAGCTCCAACTATTGTCCATGTCAATGTAGTCCCCAGTACCAACAGTCCTGCCATCTCTACAAACTCCTGCAGCTCCAACTACCATCCCTACCCGTGTCCTCTCCATTCCCTACAACTGTCCCCATTTCTGTAAGTCCTACAGCTCCAACTACCATCCATATCTGTGTTATCTCCCGTCAGTCCAATCCTCCCTTCTCTGTAATATCCTGCAGCTCCAACTACCACTCCAATCTCTGTAATCTCCAATCCCTCCAATCCTCCCTTTCTCTATAAACTCCTGTAGCTCCAACTACCTCCCAAATCTGTGTAATCTCCAGTCCCTCCAATCCTCCCTCTCTCTATAAACTCCTGTAGCTCCAACTACCCCCCCAATCTGTGTAATCTCCAGTCCCTCAATCCTCCCTCTCTCTGTAAACTCCTGTAGCTCCAACTACCACCCCTATCTGTGTAATCTCCCGTCAGTCCAATCCTCGCTTTCTCTATAAATGCCTGTACCTCCAACTACCACCCCAGTCTGTGTAATCTCCAGTCCCTCCGATCCTCCCTTCTCTATGAACTCATGTAACTCCAACTACCAACCCAATCTGTGTAATCTCCAATCCCTCCAATCCTCCCTCTCTCTATAAACTCCTGTAGCTCCAACTACTACCCCTATCTGTGTAATCTCTCGTCAGTCCAATCCTCGCTTTCTCTATAAATGCCTGTAGCTCCAACTATCACCCCAATCTGGTAATCTCTAGTCCGTCTAATCCTGCCTTTCTCTTTAAAATCCTGCAGATCCAACTCCCACCCCAATCTATGTAATCTCCAGTCCCCACATCCCTCCCAGTTTCTGTATCTCCTTTAGCTGCAACTGCCGCCCTTATCTGTGTCATCTCTAGAACCTATATTCCTCTCTATCAATGTAACACCTTCTGGACTGATTTTCCTGTACCTCTCTGTGATATATTTCAGCCCGGCAACCTATCTGATCTCTAGCCACCAACAGTGATTTTGAACCACCGAACTCTGTAACATCCTCCAGCCTCTACAACCCAGCTTTTTTCTGAAGGTTACCTCATGCCTGCATTCCCCTTTATCTCCGGTTACAGATCCACGGTCAGGGGAACCAACATATCAGAAACCAAACTTGCAAGAAAGAGGAAACTGCGGTTATCAATAAATTTGCCTCATTTTCTAAATGCTAATGAGATCACGTTCAATCTTCTCAATCTTTTCCCATCAATATCCCTCAATTATGAGGATCAGTCTGTTAAATCTTATTAGGACTTCCTTCAATGCAAGAACATTTTCCCCCTAGATAGGGGACCAAACCTGTTCACAGTATTCTCAGTGTGGGATTACCGGAGTCCTCCGTAGTTGTTACAAACCTTCCCTTTTTTTAATTCTCCATTCCCTTTGGAGTCAATCCCAGCATTCCATTTGCCTTCTCTATGTCCTGCTGGCCTTGTACAACACCTTTAGACTCTACAAATTTGTGTCATAAACAAGCCATTGTCTCTCTGTTTCCTTTGCTGTCTTCAGCGCTTGCAACTTCCAGTAACCTGCTTTAGGCACTGCAGGTCTGCATACCTCCCCAGATAACCTGTTCCATCCCATAAAGCTCTCTCAGTTACTGTAACATCCTTTGCTCTGTCTAATCCTCATCTTTTTCACTGTCTTCCAGGCACAACGGCGATCCTGTAAGAGAGCAGTGGGGAATGGGATGTTATAAATCTCAGCTGAGGCTTGAGGCCTATCATGACCTGGGAGTTACAAAGGCAGAGAATATGAGAGAGAGCAGCACAGACCAGGAGAATATACATCAGCAGCGAGGATCGAGGCCGACTGGGACTTGGGGTTGGAGAAGCAGCAGATCAGGAGGCTCTAAATCAGGACTGAGTCACAGTGGGAGTGAATATGTGAGCGAGCAACATGGAGCAGGAGCTTGAGGCTGACACACACCTGGGAGAATATAAATCAGCACTGAGGATCGAGGCATAATCATGCCTGGGAGTCACAGAGACGGTGACCCTGTGAGGGAGCAGAGTGGAGTGGAAGCTGTAGGATTACACGTACCTGGGTGTCACAGAGACGGTGACCTGTGAGGGAGCAGATTGGAGTGGGAGCTGGAGTATTACACATACTTAGGAGTCACAGAGACGGTGACCATGTGAGGGAGCAGAGTGGAGTGGGAGATGGAGGATTACACGTACCTGGGAGTCACAGAGACGGTGACCCTGTGAGGGAGCAGAGTGGAGTGGGGGCTGGAGGATTACACGTACGTGGGAGGTACAGAAACAGTGACCGTGTGAGGGAGCAGAGTGCAGTGGGAGCTGGGGGATTACACGTACCTGGGAGTCACAGAGACGGTGACCCTGTGACGGAGCAGAGTGGAGTCGGAGCTGGAGGAATACACGTCCCTGGGAGTCACAGAAACGGTGACCCTGTGAGGGAGCAGAGTGGAGTGAGAGCTGGAGGATTACACGTACCTGGGAGTCAAAGGGACGCTGACCGTGTGAGGGGGCAGAGTGGAGTGAGAGCTGGAGGATTACACGTACCTGGAAGTGACAGAGCCGGTGACGCTGTGAGGGAGCAGAGTGGAATGGGAGCTGGAGGATTACACGTACCTGGGAATCACAGAGACGCTGACCCTGTGAGGGATCAGAATGGAGTGGGAGATGGGAATTACACGTACCTGGGGGTCACAGAGATAACGTTCTGCTGCTGGGACCAGCCTGCACTGAGTTTGAAAGAAATGCAAGAGCCATCACAGAAAAGGCTGTAAGTTCATTGGCTGATAATAAACCGTTATTAGTGACTATCAGTTAATTGCTCTAAGTCAGCAAATTTATTTTTTCGACTTCTAAAGTTAGGATTGAACTCAGAAATATGAGGCGGATGTGAATTTATTATACTGAGCCAGTAGAATAAATTAAGCTCAATAAGCCACAGTGGAATAAGGGACTTAACCATATTGTTATTTCCCGGATGTTAACTTCATTCTAAGTAATAAATTAAGTTACTCGAGGCATGTTGCATTTTACGACAAGGCAAGACATATTTGTCAGAAGGAAAATGTTTTCTGTTGCATTGGGAAGCCATAGCCCGTGCTCATGTCCTAGATGAACACTGGGTCATAGAGATCAGACACTGACTAGAGACTTTGTGATGCTGAGAGTTAGAGGGATAGCGCACACACACAGAACAAATCATCCTGACACATGACTGCTTGGAATAAGGAAGGGAATTATCGCCCAAGCAATCGAAGTGAAACAGCCAGGGAATCCAAGAATATCCCATTGTCTCCCTCCAAAATCAGTTTCCCAGTTCGGAAGCTGATGAAGGTACTGACTGCTCAGTGGAGGGCAGTCAGAGCCATGTCTATGGCACCCCAAGCAGCCTTACCGTACAGGAGGGGAGGGAGAAGAAAGGAGGAGCAACATTCACAGGGATATCAGGAAATTGAAGAAGGTGTCGGCGTGTCTGTAATTCCAGGATAGTGGGGTTAGAAATGTCACTGTGTCTGCAGGACATTCATCTGGGGTTCAGTGAGCAGTCAAAGGTCATGTCCGTTTTGGTAGGAATGACCTGGGTAGGAAGGGTGAAGTGGTCTGGGAATCAGAATTTAGGGAGCAAGGTGGATGGTTAGGAAGCAGGAACTCCAATGTAGCAATCCCTGGGTTACTGCCAGTGCCGTGGGCAAGTGAGAACAGGACTCGGAGTTTTAGGTAGATGAGAGTGTGACTGGAATGATGAAGCAGGAAAGGCTTCAGATTCCTGGGACATTGGGACTGGTTCTGGGGAAGGCAGTAACTGTATAAGCTGGATGGGCTAACGTGACAGAGCTGGGACTGAATTTCTTACGGGTGTTTGGGAGGGATTGAAAATAACTTGGCGTGTGCTCAGGATCCAAAAAGGAATAGTAGAGGAGAGTACCAGGATTCTCAAAATAATGGAAGCTGCAGTTGGTAGTAATTTACAACAACATGTTTAACAGGGGAAGATAGAGTAAGAAAGAAAGCCTTAATCTGAGGTACTCTACATGGACATGAAGACTCGGAGTGTGGGGAGTTCCAGATGCAGATTGTTGTATGGTAATCTGATGTGTTGATCACCTAGAGCTGGCTCAAGGAATGGCAGGACTTGGTGCTAAATATTGCTGGGTATGAAGGATTCCAAAATGACAGAAGGGAAGGGAAAGGTTGAAGGTAGAATATTGGTTTAGATTAGCGTTAGTTAAGGAGTCCAAGAGAAAGAGGATCCGTCCAAGGACAGAATGAATTTGGCTGGAGCTAAATACAGAACAAAAAGCATACAAGTAAATTGTGAGGTACAGTCTGTCGGTCAGAAACCATTTGAAAGGATGGAGAGAATAAATATGCAAAGGCATTTGAGAGCGATGACAATACTACAGACTACTAATATTGAGAAACTTAATATTTCCAGATATTGACTGGGTTACTGGTTGTGAAGAGTCATGAAGGGCGAGTGTTCCTGGATTACATGGAGGACCAGCTCACTTCAGGAGTATGTGTCCAGCCCAAGAGAGCATGTACTGTTGGACCTTGTCCTTGGGAAAGAGGTGGGATCCAGTGTCAATAGGGGAACGTTTTGGGGTGCAGCGATCGTTTTATCGTAAAGTTCAGGAAAGTGGTAGAGAATGATATGCAATAATTGAGAGTGACAATCATTAGTTGACTGAGAGCAGCCTTCAATGGGTCAAGAATGAGGCTGGGAAGGTTTGACTGGAAGTCTCATTTCGTCAGAAAAAGAGGTCAGTTTTAACTTTAATTGAAACTCAGAACCATATACAAACCATCCACAGCTACATGTGGTTTCCATTGTTTGCCTTTGATATTCGTTATTTTACTTTTCCTTCTCTGTTTTGAAAAGAAATCTGGTAAAGATTGTTTGATATGTCTTGCCAGCATAATTTCACACACACTGTTTGCTTCCTAATTTCGCTTTGGACCTCACCCCTCCACATTCCGCACTCCTCTCAGCTTTCTGGGGTATTGAGTTCCCACTGTCTTATGTAAGCTTTCCTGTTCTGTTTGTGTGTTCCTAGATTTCAAGAGAGCTCTGGATTTAGCAGTCTGACGCTATTTTACTCTGTGAGATCACATTTCCTGGGAACCACTTTAATCTCCCATCAGAATAGCTGCCACTGCTTTGTTTCTGATTTATCTTCTTGTTATTGTTTCCTGTTCACTTGAAGAAATTCCTTCTCAGTTTAATAAAGTTAGACCGAGTTACACGAAAACTCCAACACTTAGTCTTGTTTTGTCCATTACAATACTTAGGTTAAAATCAAATGATTCATGATCACTGTTGCCCTTTTCCTTCCTGGTGGCAGTGGTAGTGAGTGTGGATGGTACTGTCAAAGGAGGGCGATGGTACTCACACCTCTTGCTGAGTGTCGGTGGGGGAGGGAGGGTATCATTGTGGATGGGGACCAATCGAATGGGCTGCTTAGTCTTTAATCGTGTCAAACTGTCTGAGTACTGTTGGAGCTGCACTCATCAGACAAGTGGAGATTGTTCCATCAAATCCTGAATTGAACCTTGGAGATTTTGGACAGACTTTCGCAAGACAGGAGAAAAAGTTACTCGCTGCAGGCTTCCTAACTTCTGATCTGATGCTCTAACTATAGCAGCTGCATAGTCTTGGATAAACCTGAGAATGTTAGTGCCAATGGATTCAGCAATGGTACTGTCTTTGAATGTTGAATAGCGATGGTGGGATGGTTTATAATGGTTATTGTCTGACATTTGTGTGGCTCAAATGTTATTTGCCACTTGTCAGCCCAGGCCTGGGTGTTGTCGAAGTCTTGCAGCATTCAGACTGATTTCGTGATCTGAGGAGTAGGGGATTATAAACTCATGAGCAAATATCATTACATCTGACCGTATGAAGGAGTGAGCTTGCAGTTCGCTCGTTTTCCAAAGAACCCATTGCCTTCGTTCTTCTAGATTAAAGTGGGTTTCAAAGTTGCTCTCCAATAAAGCTTGGTGCAGTGAACCTTGTAAATGGTATACAACGCTACTATTGAGCATCAGTGATGGAGTGGATGAATGGTCATGGAAGTGATAGTAATTAAATTGGTTAGTTTTGTCCTGTGTTATTCCTGGGATGTAATTCATCACGGCCTTTGAGGAATCAGCAGGTCAGTTGCTCACTGCAGATTTCCTAGCATCTGACTTGCTCTTAAAGGCAGTATTATTTATGGGGCCTGTCCAGGGCACATTCTGGGCAATGATAGCACCCAGGATTCTAATAAACATCGTGTTGGGGACTCAGTGATGGGAATGTTATGGAAGGTCAAAATGGTTTGAATCTTTATTGTTACTTTTTGTCTAATATATATTAGATTAGATAACTTACAGTGTGGAAACAGGCCCTTCGGCCCAACAAGTCCACACCGACCCGCCACCCACCCATACCCCTAAGCTAACACTAGGGGCAATTTAGCATGGTCAATTCACCTGACCCGCACATCTTTGGACTGTGAGAGGAAACCAGAGCACCCGGAGGAAACCCACGCAGACACGGGGAGAATGTGCAAACTCCACACAGTCAGTCACCTGAGGCGGGAATTGAACCCAGGTCCCTGGCGCTGTGAGGTAGCAGTGCTAACCACTGTGCCACCGTGCCGCCCAATATGTGGAGTATTAGTTGCCGTTTGTCATACTAAGTGTAAAATGTGAGGTTTGCAGATGCTGGAGATCAGAGCAGAAAATGTGTTGTTGGTTAAAGCACAGCAGGTCAGGCAGCATCCAAGGAATAGGAAATTCGACGTTTCGGGCCAGAGCCCTTCATCAGGTTTGTCATACTAAACCTGGATAATTTCCACGTCTTGTTACATTTCAGCATGGCCTGTTTCAGGAATGGTATAATCAGTGACCAATCCCCCGTCTGACCTTATGATGGAGATAGCGTCATTGCAGCAGCTGGAAATGGTTGAGCCTCGGACACTCTCTTTCCTGAGGAATGACTGCAGAGCTCTCCTGGAGTTCCAGTTACTCACACTGACAACAGGCATTATTGTTAATGGGGACAATTACTCACACTGAAACAGACATTATAGTTGCTGGGGAAAATTAATCATACTGACAACAGGCATTATTGATGCTGGGGATAGTTACTCACACTGACAACAGGCATTATTGTTGCTGGAGATAGTTACACTGACAGCAGGCATTATGGTTGCTGGGGATGGTTACTCACACTGACAGCAGACATTATGGTTGCTGGGGATAATTACTCACACTGACAACAGGCATTATTGTTGCTGGAGATAGTTACACTGACAGCAGACATTATGGTTGCTGGGGATAATTACTCACACTGACAACAGGCATTATGGTTGTTGGGAATAATTACTCGGCCAGGTCTGCCAATCAAAAGTTGGCGCAGAGGCAGAGCGGAAGACTCGGACATCGCACAGAGCCGTGGTAATAGGGGACTCCATAGTGAGAGGAACTGACCGGGGTTTTTGTGGCAGCAGACGGGATTTAAGGATGGTGTGTTGTCTTCCTGGTGCCAGGGTGAAAGACATCACGGAAAGAGTGCAGGAAATCCTCAAGGACGAGGGTGAAGAGCCAGAGGTGGTGGTACATATCGGCACAAATGATGTTGGGGAGAAGCGGAGGCACATACTACAGCGGAACTTTGGAGAACTAGGAAGAAGGCTGAAAAGCAGGACGTCCAAGGTGGTTATCTCTGGTTTGCTTCCAGTTCCTCGGGCTGGTGAGGCCAGAAATAGAGAGATAATGGGCTTGAATGCGTGGTTGGGGACCTGGTGCAGGAAACAAGGATTTAAATTCTTGAATCACTGGGGTACATTTTGTGGCAAACATAAATTCTACAAGAGAGACGGTTTGCACCTCAATAGGTTAGGGACAAGCATTCTAGCAGGCAGGTTTTCTACTGCAACATCGCTACATTTAAACTAAGTACCGGGGGGTGGGACAAACTGGATGTATAAAAAGGAAGTTGAAGGGCAAGTTAGAACAAGAGAAGTCAAGAAAGACAACTGTATCAATGAGGCAGAAAATTCGAAAAGGGATCATGCTGAAAGGTTGAGTGGAATAGGGTTGATGGGAAGGGGAACAGCAATAACAAATTAAAAATACTGCATATTAACGAACGAAGCATTAGAAATAAGATGGATGAGCTTGAGGCTCTTTTGAAAATTGACAGATACGATATTGTGGGGATAACTGAGACGTGGCTTCAAGTGGACAGGGCCTGGGAAATAAATATTCAAGGCTACACGTGCTATCGTAAGGACAGACTGACGGGCAGAAGGGGTGGAGTGGCGTTGTTGGTAAGGGAGGATATTCAATCCCTTGCACGGGGTTCCTAGAGTCAGGGGATGTAGAGTCAGTGTGGATAGAGCTGCGAAATACTAAGGGTAGTAAGACCCTCTTGGGAGTCATCTACAGGCCCCCAAACAGTAGTCTGGATGTCGGATGTAAGTTGAATCAGGAGCTGAAATTGGCCTTCGGTAAAGATGTTACTACATCTGTTATGGGGGATTTTAACATGCAGGTAGACTGGGAGAATCAGGATGGTATTGGACCTCAAGAAAGAGATTTTGTGGAGTGCCTCAGAGATGGATTCTTAGAACAGCTGGTGCTGAAGCCGACCAGGGAGAAGGCAATTCTGGATCTGGTATTGTGTAATGAACCAGAATTGGTCAGAGACCTTGAAGTGAAGGAGCCATTGTGAAGTAGTGACCATAATACAATAATTTTCAATCTGCAGTTTGAGAGGGAGAGGGTACAGTCGGAAGTGACAGTACTTCTGTTGAATAAAGGGAACTATGGAGCTATGAGGGAGGAGCTGACCAAAGTACAATGGGGCAATACCTTAGCAGGGATGACCGTGGTGGGATAATGGCGGGTATTTCTGTGTACAATGCAGAAGTTGCAGGATCTGTTCATTCCTAAAAGGAAGAAAGATCCGAGGAGGAGGCATGGGCGGCCGTGGCTGACGAGGGAAGTTAAGAAGCATATAAGGTTAAAAGAGAAAAAGTATAACATAACAAAGATAAGTGGGAAAACAGAGGACTGGGAAGCTTTTAAAGAACAACAGAGGATTACTAAGAAGGAAATACGCAGAGGAAAAATGAGGTACGAAGGTAAACTGGCCAATAATATAAAGGAGGATAGTAAAAGCTTTTTCAAGTATGTGCAAGGCAAAAAATGGTTAGGGCTAAAATTGGGCCCTTGAAAACTAAACAGGGAATATATTGCAGGGAACAAAGAAATGGCAGAAGAATTAAATGGGTACTTCAGATCTGTGTTTACTGGGGAAGACACAAGCAATCTACCTGAGGTAACAGTGACTGAAGGACCTGAACTGAAGGAAATCTGTATTTGCCAGGATTTGGTGTTGGAGAGACTGTTAGGTCTAAAGGTTGAAAATTTCCCGGGGCCCGATGGTCTACATCCCAGGGTACTGAAGGAGGTGGCTAGGGAAATCATGGATGCGATGGTGATGATTTTCCAGAATTCCATAGATTCGGGATCGGTACCTGAGGATTGGAGAGTAGCTAATGTTATACCACTTTTTAAGAAAGGTGTGAGAGAGAAAGCAGGAAATTATAGACCAGTTAGTCTGACCTCAGTGGTGTGAAAAATGCTGGAGTCTATTATAAAGGATGAGATTACGGCACACCTGGATAGTAGTAACAGGATAGGACAGAGTGAGCATGGATTTATGAAGGGGAAATCGTGCTTGACTAATCTTCTGGAGTTTTTTGAGGATGTAACTCTGAAGATGGACGAGGGAGATCCAGTAGATGTAGTGTATCTGGACTTTCAGAAAGCTTTTGATAAAGTTCCACATAGGAGGTTAGTGAGTAAACTTAGGGCACATGGTATTGGGGGCAAAGTACTAGATTGGATTGAAAATTGGTTGGCTGATAGGAAACAAAGGGTAGTGATAAACGGCTCCATTTTGGAATGGCAGGCAGTGACCAGTGGAGTACCGCAAGGATCCATGCTGGGACCAAAGCTTTTTACAATATATGTTAATGATATAGAAGATGGTATCAGTAATAACATTAGCAAATTTGCTGATGATACAAAGCTGAGTGGCAGGGTGAAATGTGATGAGGATGTTGGGAGATTACAGGCTGAACTGGACAAGTTAGGTGAGTGGACAGATGCATGGCAGATGCAGTTTAATGTGGATAAATGTAGGGTTATCCACTTTGGTGGCAAGAACAGGAAGGCAGATTACTACCTAACTGGAATCAATTTAGATAAAGGGGCAGTACAGAGAGATCTGGGTGTTCTTGTACACCAGTCAATGAGGGCAAGCATGCAGGTACAGCAGGTAGTGAAGAAGTCTAATAGCATGCTGCCCTTCATAACAAGAGGGATTGAGTATAGAAGCAAAGAGGTGCTTCTGCAGCTGTACAGGGCCCTGGTGAGACCACACCTGGAATACTGTGTGCAGTTCTGGTCGCCAAATTTGAGGAAAGACATTCTGGCTATTGAGGGAGTGCAGCGTAGGTTCACGAGGGCAATTCCTGGAATGGAAGAATTACCTTGCACTGAAAGGCTGAAGCGACTGGGCTTGTATACCCTTAAGTTTAGAAGACTGAGAGGGGATCTGATTGAGACGTATAAGATTATGAAAGGATTGGACACTCTGGCAGCAGGAAACATGTTTCTGCTGATGGGTGAGTGCCGAACCAGAGGACACAGCTTAAAAATACGAGGTAGACCATTTAGGACAGAGATGAGGAGAAACTTTTTCATCCAGAGAGTGGTGGCTGTGTGGAATGGTCTGCCCAAGAGGACAGTGGAGGCCCAGTCTCTGGATTAATTTAAGAAAGAGTTGGATAGAGTTCTCAAAGATAGTGGAATCAAGGGTCATGGAGATAAGGCAGGGAGCGGATACTGATTAGGAATGATCAGTCATGATCATATTGAATGGCGGTGCAGGCTCGCAGGGCTGAATGGCCTAGTCCTGCACCTATTGTCTATTGTCTACTCACACTGATAACAGGCACTATTGTTGCTGGGGATAATTACTCAGACTGTCAGCAAGCATTATTGCTATTTCTGGGGTTAATTACTCGCACTGACAACAGGCAGCATTATAGCTGTGGATAATTACTCACACCGACAACAGGCATTATTATTGATGGAGATAGTTACTCACACTGACAGCAGGCATTATTGTTTCTGGGGATAATTACCCACACTGACAACAGGCATTATTGTTGCTAGAGATAGTTACTCACACTGACAACAGCCATTATTGTTGCTGGGGATAATTACTCACACTCACAACAGGCATTATTGTTGCTGGAGATAGTTACTCACACTGACAACAGGCATTATTGTTCCTGGCGATAATTACTCACGCTGACAACAGGCATTATTGTTGCCGGGGATAATTACTCACGCTCACAACAGGCATTATTGTTGCTGGGGACAATTACTCACACTGACAACAGGCATTATTGTTGCTGGTGATAATTGCTTACACTAACAAAAGGCATTATTGTTATGGGGGGACTTACTCACACAGACAACAGGCATTATTGTTGCTGGTGATAATTACTCACACTAACAAAAGGCATTATTGTTGCTGGAGATAGTTACCCACACTGACAACAGGCATTATTGTTGCTGGTGATAATTGCTTACACTAACAAAAGGCATTATTGTTGCTGGAGATAGTTACCCACACTGACAACAGGCATTATTGTTGCTGGTGATAATTACTTACACTAACAAAAGGCATTATTGTTGCTGGAGATAGTTACCCACACTGACAACAGGCATTATTCTTGCTGGTGACAATTACTCACACTTGGCAATCAGATTATTGTTGTGGGAGGAATTACTCACACTGACAACAGGCATTATTGTTGCTGGGGATAATAACTCACATTGACAGCAGGCATTACTTTTGCTGGGGATAATTATTCACACTGACAACAGATATTATTGTTGGGGATAATTACTCACAGGGACGGCAGGATTTATTGTTGTTGGGGATAATTGCTCACACTCACCACAGACACTATTGTTGCTGGGATAATTACTCACACTGACAACAGGCATTATTGTTGTTGGGGATAATTACTCACAGTGACAACAGGCATTATTGTTGCTGGGGATAATTACTCACACTGACAGCAGGCATTATTGTTTCTGGGGATAATTACTCACACTGACAACCAGATTATTGTTGTGGGGGGAATTACTCACACTGACAACAGACATCATTGTTGCTGATGATAATTATTCACACTGAGTGCATTATTGTTGTGGTGGGAATTACTCACACTGACAACAGGTATTATTGTTGCTGGGGATATTTCCAACCTGGAGAGAAATTCCCCCAGATTTTGAGTAAGTATAACTATACTCCGGCTCTTATTGTCACACCCTGTTACATGGTGCCTTGGTGTGAACAGTAATTACGCTCACTGCTCTTTTGGAATTCTCCTCTTTTTAACTGAGCGTGCAATGGGCTCAGGATCTGAGTGAGCCTGATGGGACATTAACTGAATGACACTGAGCAGGTTATTGCTGATGAATTCCATTATTGCTGACACCTTCCTTCACAATTCCATGGTAGACCCTGCACCGATGGGTCAGTGACTGGCTGGAATACAAGGGCCCTGCTTTTTGTGTACAGGACATACTTGGGCAATTTATCATATTTTAGGTGGGTCTCAGTGTTCTTGCTGGAATGGATCAGCTTGGTTACATATGTGGCAATCTCTTGTGTTAAATCACAGTTTCCAGTGTCTCCAGCCATGTGTTGACATTGTGTGGGGTGAATTGAGTTGTCTGAAGATTGAGATATGTGATGCTGGAGACTACTGAAGGAGGCTGAAAAGGATCATCTGGTCAGCCCTTCTGGCTGAAGATTGTTCCAGTTACAGCAGCTTAATTTTTTCCTTGATGTGCTGCTGTCCTGCATAACTGGGGATTTTATTGTTAGAGAGCAGCCCTCTCCTCCAATGGTCTCACTCATTGTCCACTGTCTTTTATAATTAAATGTGTAAGGACCTTATAGACACATCTATACCATTGATTGTGGGATCACTGAGCTCTGTCCATAACTGGCTGCTTATGCTTCTTAGCATGCAAGTTGGCCTGATTTGTAGTTGAAGGCAGTAAGATTTTCTCTAGGTTGTCCACTCATATCTAGGTTTGGCTGGTGCTGCTCCCAACATGTCCTTCTGCACTCTTCACGGACCCAGGAAGGGATCCCTGGTTTGATGGTTACTACACAGTCGGAGGTATTTTTAGCCGTTATGGTTACTATACAGTGGGAAGTATGCCGTGCCGTGATGGTTAGTATACAGTGGGAAGTATGCCGGGCTGTGAGGTTGCAGACTGCATGAGTTGTGCTGCTGCTGATGTCCCACCGCACCTCATGGAATCCTCGTTGTTAGTTGCTCGATCTGTTCAAATTCTGTCCCATTCAGCGCACAGATTGCTACATAAAATGGTGGAGGGTCTACAAAATTAAGACTGTGGAGTGACCATTCTTACCAATATATAAAATGGAGAGGTTCATCTGCAGCAGGCAGATCGGTGACGATGTGGTCAATTATATGTTTCCCTTCTATTGATTCCCTCATAACTTGCCACAGAGCAGTCAAGCCCCAACAGGATCCAGCATGAATGCTGAGCACTATATTGACTATATACCAATATTGTATACATTTGTCCCCCTCTACCTGGCTGTTTCCTGTTAGTGGGACAGAGAGGATGGTGATGTTGCTGGAGACATAATCCTGTTCACAGAATCCTGCTCTACAGACAATATCTGAGTGTTGCTTGATTAGTCTGTTTGAAATATATGGCAGGTCACTTTTACATTTTGTATCATAGAGAGTTACTGTCACTTTATGTCTTACATATTTGAAAATAAACCAAACGTCATTGCTTTTCCGTTACGAATAATTGAAGTGAACAAAACTTAAATTACCAGCGTACACACCTAATTATTGTATAACTCAATGACTGCAGTAATCATTTTCAGATCAGTGATTTTACCATCATGCAGTCAGCACATTTCCTGCACGTAACATTTTTTTTAAAAGAAAGCCTGAATTCAGAAAGAGCGTTATCACACCTCACCACCGCAATCTGCAAAATACCGACCATCAGCCAAATTTATCCAGAGGGCTTCCAAACTTGAGCTGGACTGTTATTCACACTACCCCTTACAACAAAAACAGCCCAAACCAACAAGAGAGTGCATGAGACAGCCTGTTCAAATGTCTATCATAGGGCTTCATGCTGGTCCACATGCATTTCAGCACTTGTATAAATGACCTGCCAACAACCATGTCGTGCAATTTTATCTCTGCTGATGACTTCGAGTGTGTCACCAAAGCTCTATAATTCTGCACATTGAACCCAATCCCCCTGAAGTTCTTATAAATGTGATGGACTCCTGCAGCACATGGCCTCTTATATTGAACCCTCATAAACGATATTGAGTGTACGTCAGCTCCACAATGTCAGTATCCAAACAGTAACCAGACTGAGCATTTCAAAGTACCTCATTGTGATTCGTTCACACTTTTCATTATATTCTCACCGTAAAATTGAACAGGACAACTGGCTGGGTTTGGAAACAAATGGAAATTTCTATGTAAATGTTTTCGGCATTGCTTTAACCACTGACAGCAACATTTTATTACTGAAGGTCGTAAAGTCTTTGATTGCTCACTTAGTACAAACCCACCCATTTGTTTTGTTCAAATTTATAACTGGAATATCATCAAAACAATGCACAAATCACAATAAGGAACTTTCAAATCATGCGCCCAAGATCAAATGATTAAGCATACGGACTTAAAAAATGTACAAGTATTTTTACTTGTATGAGTATTTGTACTAATATACAAACACTAACATTTTTGTGACAATAATTTAACTGTGTCCAAATGTTCTACAGTCAATACGAGTATATATTTGCTGCTTTTATCTCGCAAGTCAGTATGTGAATGTCAATGTCTGTGTGATGCTAGGTATGTAGGCCTTGACTCTGAAATCCTGACGTATTGTTTCAAATAGCATACCCCGACCCCAGCATCAGCTGTTCACAGCAAGCAAGGTACTGACTGGACCCAACCAACCTGCGCGCACAAACTCTCATCTCCCTGGCCAATATTGGTCATGCTTGGACAATATGTTTAATTTTAGTTCATTCTGTTGCTGATTACGTCAGTATTCATTGCCCATTCTCTCGTTTCCCTTGAAAAGGTGTTGGTGAATTGCTTTCTTAAACTGTTGTCGTCTGTGTGTTTAGGGAGACATAATGAGGGAAGATCTCGAAACAATAACACAAAATAAACAGTGATGTATTTATAAACTAGGAGTGGTTTGGACAGAACATGAGTGTACTAGTATTCCCATTTATCTGCTACTCTTGTCCTTCTGATGTCCCTGATTTTTAAAGGTGTAGTGTTCGAATCCTGCGTGAATTTCAGCTCATCTTGTGTACAGTACACATTGCTGCTACCGAGTGTTAATGGGTTAGAGATGAAGCTGTATTCATCTAGATAAATGGGACAGGTAAACAAAACGGTTAGGTGTGAAATAACTCTCACACTGCACTGACACATCGTCACTCAAGGACAGGGATAGTATGGGTTTACACACAGAATAGATGTACACCTACGTTAGCCCTTTCGTATTCCTCAGCCATATTCACCATTGTGTTGGATATGCTTTAAGCCACCCGCGACATTGTCTCCATCAAGCGATGAAGGATAGGTACAGCATGGGGTTAGAAACAGGATAATGTTCCCACTAAACCGACACGTTTCAAATTTCCAAGCCACGTCCAGCATGGAGTTAGATATTGATTAATCAGACTCCATATCGTCCCCACTCCAACAGTCCCAGGACAGGTACAGCACAGGATAAGGTACAAAGTAAAACACCACATAAATTGATCTACATCAGGAGCCACCAGAACAGTGTAATCACAACATCCAATACAGATTGATATTCACACTGTGCTAACCCAATCGAACACTGAAGGTTAGTTATAGACTGGAGTTAGCTAAATATTAAAAATCACCCTGCAGTATCCCCATCAGACACTCCCAGGAAATGGGGCAACATGGGTGGCACATGGCTCAGTGGTGACCACTGCTGCCTCACAGCATCAGGGAACTGGGTGTGATTCCAGCTACAGGCGACTGTCTGTGTGGACTATGCACATTCTCCCCATGTTTGCGTGGGTTTCTTCACATAATCCAAAGATGTGCAGATTAGGTAAATTGGCCATGCTAAATTTCCAATAGTTCTCAAGGATATGTGGGTGAGTCGGAGTAAACGTAGAGGAATGAGTTTGGGTGGGATAGGCTTTGGAGATTTGGTGTGGACTTATTGGGCCGAGGGCCTTTTTCCACTCTGCACTACCACTATCACACAGATTCAGGACAGGTAAAGGAAAGGTTTTGACACAAGTTAAAGCTCCATCTACACTGTTCTCTATCAAACACTGTCAGGTCAGTGTAATAATGCTGCCGCTTTCAGAAGGTGTTTTGTCCTTGGGGTTTTTTTTTGTAAATGAAAAGTTGTAACGGCAGAGGTGTCAAAATGTCTCAGAAAGAGCCCAGTTGAAAAATGGTGAGGAGTGGCCAGTTCTCCCGGTTCAGGCATTTATTCTGATTTGGTTTATTTGTAACAGAGAAGCTGCCGATAGCAGGCTCAGAAGCTGCTGCAGCTGAAACAGATTCCATACTTCAGTGGATGACCTCTGACTGAATTTTATCTCAGAAATCTCTCCTGCCTGCAAGATTTTGTGTTTACATTTATCTTTCACCAAATTGCGTGTTTATGGGATGTTACGGGAATTGGAACAGCTCATTGGTTAAGTTGCATTACTGAGGTGCTTGAGTTTTCAAATAATGAAGTTATTTTAAATTCTGTTTTCTTCGTGTTTCAGCTGTAGCATTTCGTTAACATTGTGTTTTGCTTAAAGCTGAGTGGTTTGACCAGCTGCATCACTCCTGGAATATCCACTCCACATCGTGGAGACCACGCTTGGAATATTGTGTCCTGTTCTGGTCGCCCTACTATAGAAAAGCTACTGATGCTTTGGAGAGAATGCAAAGAAGATTTACCAGGATGCTGCCTGGACTGGAGGGTTTGCCTTATGAAGAAAAGTTGAATAAGCTCGGACATCTCTCTCTGGAGAGAAGAGGAAGAGAGGAGATCTGAATCGAGGTATACCAGGTAATGAGAGGCATGGATAGAGTCAATAGCCTGAGACATTTCCCCAGAGCAGGATTGACTGGCACGAGGTGTCATTGTTTTAAAATATTAGGAGAAGAGTATCGAGGGGTCATCAGTGGTAGGTTCTTTACACAGAGAGTTCTGAATGCATGGAATGTGTTGTCAGCAGTGATAGTGGAAGCCGAAACATTAGGGACATTTAAGCGAATACTGGACATGCACGTGGGCAGCAGTGAATTGAGGGGTGCGTATTTCGGGTTATTTTATTTTACATTAAGATTAATCTTCTGCATAACATTGTGGGCCAAAGAGCCTGCTTGGTGCTCTACTTTTCTATATTCTATGTTTTATGTTCTATTTTATAGAAGACTTTCCCCTTTTTAAAAACAGTTTATCCTTCCATTCTTCCTACCAAAGATGCTGCCTCACACGTTCCCACATGTTATTCTATCAGCCATTTTTTACCCATTCTCCTCATCTGTCCAAGTACTTCCGCAGCTACCTGCCTATTTGACATTTGCAAACTTAGCAACAATTCCATCAGTTCCTTTGTCCAGAATGTTAATGTATAAAGTGAATAGTTGTGGTCTCAACTATAACTCCTGCACAATTCACCTAATCACTGACTACCTTCCATGAAAAAGTCCTCTTATCCTTACTCCCTGCCTACTGCCAGTCAGCGAATCCTTTACCCACGCTGAAAACTTACCCCTGACATCTTGAGTTTTTTTCCTATTCTTCAGCCTGCTGTGAAACACCTAGTCAAAGGATAAGTTAGTATTCGTATATTTGAAAAATAGCCAAATTGATGCTGAAAGTTTGGATGACATGCCCTTACATTGCACAAGGAAGAAGCTGATACACAAGAGAACAAACTATGTTAAGAACATAATGAAGATGAGACATGATGTACAGATTCAGTAAGTGAACAAAAGTTGTAAAACAATGTGAGCGCATTCACACCAAAAATCAAAAATCTAACGTATTTTAAATAGAGAATCAAAAAACAAGTCACGGGACGATCTGTTTGTTGCTGTCTATGAAAAACAGACGATTGACTCCCGGGCATAGCAAATGACTAGGTTTCTTCACTCGACTGATTTTTGGTATGAAGGTTTTGGCTTAGCATAAACTGCTTAACATGTTAGGTCTGCATTCCTGGTTGTTTAGGTCCACAGATACCTGGAAATACATGGTCAATAGTTGCCTTCTTCCATCATTCCATTGACTCTGGAGCAGTTCCTGCAGATTGGATGGTGGGAAATGTAATTTTACTGTTTAACATGACAGAGAGAGGAAAGTAAATCAGTGATGGACAGAACAGTCAGCCTAACGTCAGTGCAGGAAACTGTTAAGTTTTACTATCAAAGTTATATTAGCACGTGGAAAATATTTTGGGAAATTGATAATATTTTACAGCAGTAATCAGAGATGAAATAACTGAAGATTCATCCAGTGAAGTTTACGGGGTGGAGCTAAGAAAAAAGAAGGGGATGGTAACGTTATTGAGGTTGTACTATTGGCCCTAAATAGTCAATGGGAATTAGTGGAACAACTGTGCAGGGAGACTGGGCAGATTTGCAGGAACAATAGAGGAGCAATCATAGGAGATTGAAATGTTTCTAACATAGAATGGGACTGCCAGAGCGTTGAGGATTAGATGGAGTGGAATTTGCTCAGTGCATTCAGGAATGTTTCCTCAAGCATTTAATAAGGGGTCCTGCACACAAAGGGGAAAACATGAACTATGTTTGTGAAATAGGGCAGGATAGGTGACTGAGGTGACAGTGGGGGAGCGCTTTTGAACCAGTGAACATGGTTGTGTTAATTTCACAACAGTTTAGGAGAGTGATAATACTGGTCCATAGATTCACTTATAAAGTGGGCTAAGACAAATTTTAATGGAACTAGGCGCGATCTTGTGGGGTTGATGGGAGTAGTTTGTTTACAGGTAAGCTGATCTCCGACAAGTGGGAGGTCTTTTATAAGTGTGATAGTTAGCGTTCAAGGTCTATATGTTCCTGTGAGGATAAACGGCAACGTTGGCAGGAAAAAGGAACCCAGGATGACAAGCGATATTGAGACCTTGATCACAAAAAGGAGGGATGCATAATTCAGGTATAGGCAGCTGGGAATAAAGGAAACCCTGAAGGTATACAAGGGATTCAGGAGTTTACTGAAAAAAGAAATCAGGAGGGCGAATGGGGAAACAAGATAGTCTTTGCTGAGAATGGTAGGGTGAATCCAAAGAGATTCTTTAAGTACATTAAAGAAAAAAAAGAATAACTAGAGAGAGAATTGGGTTACCTTAAGGACCAAGGAGGAAACGTCAGTGCAGAACCAGGGTAAGGTTGTCAGTGAATATTTCTCCTTTGTGTTTACTGTGGAGAAACATTTGAATACCTTGGAACTTGGGGAAGGTATTGGTGAAAACTTGGGGACCTTCTATATTAGCTGAAAATGTGTTGCTGGAAAAGTGCAGCAGCTCAGGCAGCATCCAAGGAGCAGGATAATCGATGTTTCGGACATGAGCCCTTCTTCAGGAAGAGGCGCTCATGCCCAAAACGTCGACTCTCCTGCTCCTTGGATGCTGCCTAACCTGCTGCGCTTTTCCAGCTACACATTTTCAGCTCTGATCTCCAGCATCTGCAGTCCTCACTTTCTGCTAGACATTCTATATCACATTAGAATAGATGTGGAATGTATTAGAGTGCATGAATTTGGATACATGTCTTAGTCCTGACGAGATATATCCAAGAACACTGCAAGGGGCTCGAATAGAAATTGCAGAACTTTGGCTAGATATATTTGCAACACTGTTAGCTACAGGTGAGATCCCGAAAGTCTGGAGGGTCGCGAACGTTGTGACAATATTCAAGAAAGACAACAGAGAAAAGCCTGGGAACTACAGACCAATAAACTTGAAGTTTGTGGTGGGTTAGTTTTCTGAGAAGATTCTGACAGATAAGGCATAAATGCATTTGGAGAGACAGGGTTTGTTTCAGAGTAATCAGCATGGCTTTGTACGTGGGAGATCAACCGTACACATTTGTTAGAGTTCTTTGATGAAGTAACCAAGCATGTTGATGAGGGCAGAGTGGTAGACGTAGTCTGGAGAGATTTCAGAAAGGCCTTTGATACGTTTGACCTTGATAGGCTCCTCTGGAAGGTTAGATCGCATGGAATCCAGGGCAATCTGGCAAATTGGATACCCAATTAGCTTGATGGTGTTGAGCAGATGGTAACAGTGGAAGGATGCATTTATACTGGAGGACTGTGAATAGTGGAGTGCCTCAGGGGTCGGTGCTGGGCCCATTGCTGTTTGTTACCTATATCAATGATTTGGATGAGAGTGCACAACACATGGTTGGTAAGTTTGCAGATGACATTAAAATAGTTGGTAACATGCACAGTGAGGAAGGTTATGAGAAATTGCAGTAGGAACTTGATCAGCTGGAGAAGTGGGCCAAGAAACGGCAAGTGGAGTTTAATCCAGATAAGTGTGAGTTCTTGCATATTGTAAAGTCAAATCAAGATAGGAATTTCATGGTGAATGATAGGACGTTAAGGACTGTAGTGGAGTTCAGGTGCACTCTTCTCTGAAGGTGGAGTAACAATTAGACAGGGTAGTGAAGAAGGCTTTTGACAGACTGGCCTTCATGATTCAGGGCAGTAAGTACAGAAGTTGGGAAATTATGTTGCAGATGTGTAGTACGTTAATTAGACTGCACTTTGAGTATTGTATTCAGTTTTGGTCAACTAACTGCAGGAAGGATGTTATTAAACTGGAAAGCATGCAGAAGAAATTTGCAAGAATGTTGCCAATGTGCCAACGGTCTGAGCTACAGGGAAAGGTTGGACAAGCAAATACTTTTCTCTTTACTGCCGAGGAGACTATGGGGGATCTTATAGAAGTTTTTACGTTCAAAAGAGGCATGGATAGAGTGAATGCACTCAGTCTTTTCCCACTCTCGGGGAAAAGAGGACTCGAGGGCATCAGTTTAATGTTCGAGGGGAAAGAATAAGAGGGAACCTGCAGGGCAACTCTTTACTCATACGAAGGTACGATTTTGGATTGAGTTGCCAGAGGTCGTGGTTGGGGCAGGGATATTAACAGCTATTGAAAGGTATTTGAATTAATACTTGAATAAGAAAGGAGGATATGGTCCATGTGCAGGGAAATGAGGTTAGCGTGGATGGATGGTTTGGTCGGCTTAGACCAGTTTGCTCAAAAGGGTCTGTCTTTGTGCTGATGGGATTCTATAATCATTTGAATCTATGACTGTAGAGATTACGTGCAAAAGGGATGTTTTTAATGTTTGGGGAGTCTAAAACATGTTTTAATGTTGGGTCAGATAGGAAAAGTATGTATGAGTGAGATGAGAAAAGCATATTAAAGCACTGTACATATTAAAGCATGAAGCAGTTTGTTTTTAAATAGATCTTCATGGTAATCAATTAAAAAGGAAAGAACGTGGGAATATGCTTTTGGTATTGATAATATAATCGTATTGGATAGGGGAGCAATTTTAAAATGATTAATGCTGGATTTTTCCACCCAGTCTTGATAATTCCGTGTTTGAATTCAGAGGGATCCCTGTTTCACTTCTTGTCACATATCTCCACCAATCAATTCAACTTAAAATATGACTGCGTAGGTAACATTAAAAATAAATACAGGTCTCAGGCTTTATCTAGTTCAGTGTTAACAAGTTTGCCAAGTTTACATATTAAGTAAAAACATTGTCGTTATTTTCAAGCTAAAACTCCCCAAACAAAGCTACAATGAGGAAATGTAAAGCTCTTCAAAGTGTTATCTTTGAAACACTTTGGAGGAATAAGTGAGAACTGCAGATGCTGCAGATCAGAGTCAAAAAGTGTGGCGCTGGAAAAACACAGCAGGTCAGGCAGCATCCCAGGATCAGGAGGATCAACGCTTCAGGCATAAGCTCCTCATCATGAATGCCTGATGAAGGGCTTCTGACCGAAATTTCGACTCTGCTGCTCCACGAATACTGCCTGACTTGCTGTGCTCTTCCAGTGCCACACTTTTTTTACTTTGAAACACTTCAAACAAATGATAGTTAAACTCATGACCAAGACGAAATAACAGATAATACTAGATAGTGTTGGGATGCGGTTCTGCTCACACAGGCTGCTGGTGCTGGACTCCAGTCCTTGACCAGTTGTATTTGGCTGAATGACCTTTGCGTCAGCTGCCGGGTTTTTTTTTTTACAACGCATACCCCTCAGAAATTCACCACAAGTGGGAAAGATGACGTTGGGTTTCTCAGCTTCTCCATGCTGATATATAGAGAGACAGAGGGTTGTCAGGTCATGCTTCACAGGCAGCATAAATTCTCTCCTTCTCTGAATTCCAACATGCAATAGTTTTACCCCAACCCCAGACTGAATGTCATGAACTCTCTCTGAATGTTTCCAGACTGAAATATCTGTCATCTTTAGCAGTGCTACTTATTATTATGTCGGTCAAGAGATTTTATTTTTATGTTTCATATTTTTATAATATGTTAAAATGAAAAGATGTTATTCAATGACTATTTCCCCAACATTGAGTTTCCTTCACAAGCAGAAGTATCCATTGGATAAACACACAAAACACACTGCTGAAGGTCTTATATGATGCAATAAAATCACCGCTCATTCTCAGATCTCACCAACTAAACTTTGATATCATAAACTCTTCATTCCAGGAATGAGTGAAGGTCGATATCCCTGGGAATTACTACACTTACGGAGATCAAACTACAATGCACGAAGAAAACGACTGTTTGAAAGTTCAAAGCTTTTGCAGAAACAAAGCATCGTTTCATTACCTTCTGGCACTTCCTCTATCTGCATGATAACGTCTTTTGAGATTCATGAACGAGGACAGACAAATCTCTCTGGATCACCAAGTTCTGGGATGTTTCTCCATTTCAATCTTTTCCTGTTGTTTTATCCTTTGTGCCATAATATGCTAGTTCCCATAACATATGCAGTGCTACTGTTTCTGACGAATGCTTGTTCACTCACTTCCCCTGCCTATGTCCCACTGGAGAGTGTCATACTCCACTTGACAACTTATTGAATGACCATCTTGATGCATGAGTTAATTGAACACCTATAAATTCACTACCATCATCCAAATCATTCAGATACACTGATATCTTTGGCTCTCCAACAATTAAAGCTTTTCAAACCTTACATTTACACATTTATCCCGACTTTTTACTACCTTAGTATTGAAGCTTTAAAGGGCTCATTCTGTGCTCAATTACGTAATCCTGACTCTGCTTTGCATTTTAGAGAAGATACCTTCTATTCGAGGGTAACAATTCTGGGTGGTTCAATCGTCTTCCTCAGGCACCATAACAGCCTCGAAGGACTGGCTAAGAAAGCTACACACGTTAACAGCAGCAATTGACTATTGTGTCCCTCGAACCTGCTGTACTATTGAGAGATCATTGCTGATCTGATTGTGGTTGAACATCCCACTGTTCTAAATAACATTGGCTCCTTTGTCCATCCTGTGAAGCTCAAACTCAAATACTTTCCAGAAGCCAGGCAGTCCTGCTTCCTGGAATGAGAATTTTACAGTCAGCACTGTCCTCAGGAGAAAAGAATATCCTTTTGTCAATCTGAAAAAGGAGAGTCATTATTTAGTAATTGTTTTCCTTCACACAAATGTAAGAGCTATGTGATACAAGTGCAAATATAGGAACATATGCAGGTCATTCAGTTGATCAACCCTATTCCACACAACCTTTAATTCAGTATTCAAACAGGAATCAAAAGTCTCTATTGTTTCCTGTAAAGATCTGTTTAAAGTAGAAATTACATTTGTGATGATGCTTTACTTTAACAAGGTGAGTTTGTCCTTTTTTTAAGGAGAGTTTCTAAAGACAGAGGTGCTGAGCAGTCTAAGAAGAGCGTAATTTAATCTCTTGAGCTTAGTTTAACAATGGCTGTAGAATGGCCAGTTCTCCCAGTTCAGTTTTTCTCTCGTTTGCTCTCCCTCGGGCAGTCACAAGATACTGGAGACCAGGAAGGTTGTAAGCTTTAGCAAATGATTCCTGATTGTCTTTCTTTGGATTTGCATTTGTCTGTGAGAAAAGGAGAGGTAATTACAGCAATAGCTCGGCACTAAATTTGGTGCAAATGCCAATGGAGTCTTTGGAATTGGATAGAATACAATGGCAGGTGATTAAAGTTCAGAAATTGGTACTTACTAAAGTCGCTGTAAGAGGATGGAGGTGAAAGTAGGAGGTTAGCTTAATGAGGAGCGGATGAACAACCTCATCGTTGCCAAAGTCCTGTTGAGGATCTCTTCAAATATACATAAGCATTGCTAAATTTGATGATAAGAATGTAGAAACGTTTTCAACTTAATTGAGTAAGTGACTAAACAATTAAGTGGCCAGTGACCATATTGGTTTTGTTGATCAAAGTAAAGCTGGAAGGTAGAGTTCGTGAGGTACTCACATCACTGTCAGAGGAGATATCTGAGGCATAAGAGGAGATGATGAAATCCATCTTAAATGCATAAGAGCTTGTGCCAGCATCCTACAGATAGCAATACAGAAGTCGAAGGAGGGACTGTAGTCAAATGCACATTGAGTTTGGAAGAATCAAAGTAAGGAATTGTGATTGGTGAATAAGGGAATTAAAAAAAAAACATGTGACACTCTTAGAGGGACAATTATTTCGAAGGAGTTCAAAAATTCCTGAGATAATGAGAACTCAAGTGGAAGATCAGAGAGTTAAATTAGCAAGATGAGTACTGAAATGTCTGATGATTATGACTTGGTTCGTAAACCAAAATTGAGCTTCCAAAGTCAATATCAATCCATGGAGGGTGGAATTTGGGGAATAGAGAAAGCCTCTCTCAGTGAGGGAAAGATCGATACCGGTGAAGATAATAAAGATAACTTACCACAGGGTAAAATGGAAACCAATGAAGTGGAAAGAAAAGTTAAAAGCTCCGGTGTTTTCACTGCAATAAAGTAGGCCATATGAAGTCACAGTGTTGGTGTTGCTGGGAGAACATAAATGACGAGCAGGTGGTCATATAGAGGCTATGAAACTCAAGCTAAAAAGACAAAAAACATTTTTATTGGCTTGGACTGCGTAACAATGTAATTGAATTTTATCAGATATATCATTCATGTCAAGTAATTGGAAAACCACAGGCAGTAATAAAATCCGCACCACTCCTGCATTTGGGAAACCTTTAAAAAGCCTCCTAATTGATTGTGTAGGACCCCTGCCTCAATCAATATGTAGGAATCAGTATTTGTTAACAATCATAGATGTGTCTACAAGAGTTGCAGATGCCTTTTCTTTAAGCAATAATACAGGTTAAAGTATTGTAGGAGAGCTGCTCAAATTTTTGGCTAGATAGGGACTACCTACAGAGTTAAAACCAGATCAAGCGTCAAAATTTATATCAAAGTTATTCAGGAAACGTATGAATAGTTCAGGAATAAAACAAATCAAATAAACTGCCGATCATCCAGAATCGCAGGGAGCACGAGAAAGTTGGAATCAGACATTAACGGCCATGTTAAGGGTGTTTTATGAAGAGAATCCAAATGACGGCGATGAAGGAATTCTGTTTGTCCTTTTTGTCATTAGAGCTGCAATAAACAGATCGATCAAATTCAGTCCATTTGGATGAGGTTTCTGGGCACGAGGTGAGAGAGTCACTAAAATTGGTGAAGGAGAAATTGCTGAGACAAAATTTAGAGACCACATCTCTGGACTATGTGTCATTTTTTTGCGAATTGGTAAATAGAGTGGGGGAATTCACAACACTGATGTTTAAAAATATCAGATTATGAGATGAAACAGGAAGCAGAAAAAAAATCAAATACTCACAATTGTACTGTCAGAGATAAGGTGTTAATATTGCTTCCAATAAACCTTAAAAGCAACGTTTCATTGACTTTATCGAATCGAAGGGAGATTGAGTGAGGTGAATTATTTGACAAGGTCTCCAGGCAGAATGTAGTCTCACTGAGTGCGTCATGGTAATATGCTCAAAATATATTTCGGCAGGAAAGTAAAAAAGGCTAAGTTGCTGCGTACAGCACATAATGAAGAACACAATTCAGAGGATTCTCAAGTAGACATTCCTCAGATTAGACTATTCAATGAGGATATTGTCAAAATTGTATTAAATTATTGCATTACCTTCCCGTAGAAAATCAACATGACCAGAAACAGTTAGTAGTATCGCATGGGGAAATATATTTGAATAAACGGGGAAGTAATAATCGAATTATGCATGATGTAGGAAAATGATGAAGTGCTGTTCCACTTAAGCAACGTCCTTGTAGACTTAATAGTCTAATGTTAAAAACAACACAACATAAGGTGGAAGTCCAACAGGTGCATCTGGAGGCACTAGCCTTTGGAGCACTGCTCCTTCAACAGGTGGTTAGAGGGCCACATACCGGCCCTCTGACGTTGGCTCACTTTTTAACAACTGAGATTGAACGCATGCTCCACGACAACATAATCAAATTGATTTGTAGTGACTGGAGCTCACCCATGATAATGGTTTCAAAACCAGATGGTACACAACGTTTATGTCAGTACAGACACAAAATCTGATTCACACCTGATTCCACATTTGGAAGACTGTATTGAGAATTGGGACACACATATATTTGCTCGCATGTACCTTACCTCAAAGAGCAGAAACAATTTTGGGTTTTGAAACACCGAATAGACTATATAATTTAGAGTTATGTTATTTGTTATGAAAAATACACCAGCCACATTTCAAAGTAGGAATCAATAAAGTCATTTCAATATTACTCAGTTGTTTGTTATGTATGGATAACCTGGTGATTTTTAGGCATACATAGTGAGAATATTTAGAGTGATTGAGTCAGAGAGATGTGATGCACAGAAACAGACCGTTCAGTCCAACTCATCCATGCCAATCAGTTATCCTAAACTAATCTCGTCCCATTTGCAAACAACGGTCAAATATCCATTTAATACTTTGTCTATTTATCCTGTTATCACAGTGCGGGTGTACTGTATCTTTAGGAAATTTGAAGAGCCAGTAAGGACTTCCGAACACAGTACAAATTGTTCTGAACGAGGTAAAAATGTCGTACTAGGTCAAAACCAATTGTACAGCTGTTTTGCTGTGGAAAAATAATTCAAATTTGCCGAAGCAGTTTGAATTATGCCCCAATATGCTAGAATCCAATAAAATTTGAAGTTAGTACTTTGATAAAATGAAAACCAATGGAACGATCTGATGTTTTATAAGTAACATGTAAAATCTCCCTAAACTCCTACATCCGATAAGAAAAACCTATCAGTCTACTAAAGATCATCTTTTCTCCTTCACAATTTACGGACGGAAAAAATAGGACTGTTGTTTGCTCTAAAAACGTTCTTCGGCCTAACATAGTACTTGTGTTTTACATTTTTAAAATTTAATGAACAGAATGATTTCAATGAATCATGCAATCAAGAAAAAAAACCTCACTACTTCTACCTACTACCGTAAACATAAAGTAAGGTTACATGTTAAAACTATAACTTATTGTTTCTGTGCTGTGAGTCTCCCAGTTTCCACCATGGTCAGCTGTGAATTTCACTGTTTGTTAATTTTTCCTAGATGCACTCCGATGTCCAGAGATCTATGAACTCAAGCAGAAAAGGCTGTAGCTGTGCAGATTCACTTCTTTGTCAGTCGCAGTTTTGCAGAATTAAGCAAATTGTTCGAATGACTTCAGGAGAGAGGCTGGGTGACAAACCTGGCTAAGAGTGAATTCGTCAAAGACAAAGTCATGTACGTGGGTCATGTTATCGGACCTCACGGAATGTGAAACACAGATTATTCCAGAAATTCCCACACCCTGTAAAAAAGGGATTGCCTGGACTGAGGGGGTTATTTTGGAAATTCATTCCGAAATTTAAAAGTGTGGCTTCTCCACTCACTGAATTATTGAAGTAATGCAGGAAAATTCATTGAACGACATGCTGTCAGAAAGCATTTGACAGCCTGCAAGCTGTGTTACTCACTGCCGCTGTATTAGCCACATCTAATTATGCAAAGTATTTCAAGATGACTATAGGTGTGAGTGATGTGGGTGTAAATGCTGTACTCTTACAAGACGAAAACTAGAAGATAGAAAGAACTATTAGATGTTTCTTCAGGAAATTGAAAATTCATCAACAGAAATGTACAGCAATTGCGAAGGAGACTTTGAACTTGGCATGGACATTTAAGTATTGGTGTGGCAGTAATGTTCCTTATTCGAGTATGTAGTGCTGGTAAAACACAGCAGATCACACAGCATTCGAGCAGCAGGGTAATCAAAGTTTTGATCATAAGCCCTTTGTCAGGAATGAGGCTTATAGGTTGATTGGCTGGGAGATAAATGGGCTGGGAATGGGGCTGGGGGTAATGTAGCTGAGAGTGCGATAGGTAGATGAAAGTGGAGGTGAAGGAGGTAGGTAGGAGAGAAGGATCAGCGGAGAGGTGGGAAGGCAGATACACATCCGGGACAGGTCAAGTGGTTGGTGCCAAGTTGGCGATTGGATCTGGGATAAGATGGGGGGAACTTAACTCAGGAAAAAGGAGGCAACTGCATTAATGCCATGTGGTGGAGGGTCCCAAGGTGAAAGATGAGGCGTTCTTCCTCCGGGCGTCGGTTGAATCGAGATTGGCGTTGGAAGAGACTCAGGATCTGCATGACCTTGGAACAGTGAGAAGGGGAGTTAAAGTGTTTGGCCACGGGGCGGAGGGGCTGATTCGTGCATTCATCCCGGAGATATTCTCTGAGCCATAAACCAACGTTCCAACTCGGCACCGCCCTCATGGCAGGAGCGAACAGACTGAAATAACCTGTATTAATGAATGTGTGCATGATTATTGTCAATTTGATATATATATATATATATATATATATGCTTTAGTGTATTAACAAATTAAGACTAAAGAGGATCAAATGAACTCAACTTTATACTTTGGTGTTTCTTCTTTTCAGGAAGGAGGGTGACGCTGCTGTCATTTTAATGAGGTGATTTTGTCGTTTTTTTAAGAAAGGTCTTAAAAACAGAGATTTCGAGGGAAGAACCTAGTTAAGCAGTGGCACTTGAGTGGTCAGTTCTCCTCGTTCAGGTTTTTTCTCATGTTAGTTTAGCTCTAGCAGTCACAAGTTGCTGGAGACCAGGAAGCTTGCAAACTTCAGAAAATGATTCCTAATTGACTTTGTCTCTGAAATCTCTCTGGATGATATTCTCTCCTGCCTCAAAGAATCTGTGTTTGAATTTGTCTTTTTGCCAAGGCATGTGTTTATGGGATGTGACATGATTGGAATGTCACATCCTATATATATGTACACACACACACACACACACACACACACACACACACACACACACACACACACACACACACACACAATATGCTTTCAATATGCTTCAACAGCTTTTTTTTTCAGATTTCGTACTCTGCAAATTTCGAAAGCAACTTGATAATGAAATTGTTGGAAGTTAGATTGATTCTGGTCATTCCCCCCACTATTTCCAGCCATTCTTCCCTCAATGATCGCAATGTCATCTATTTAGACTCTTAAATGTGCTGTTTCATTGTGATAGAAAAGGTGTTAGATTGAAAGAAGTTAACTGGAGCGCTGCGTTCTATGACTGTAATTAATGCAAATCTCCATGGATTATCGCTGGAGAGTTTCTCTCTTCTATTAATACCAGAGTCATTTGAATGAGCTAGCCTATAGCATCTGTAGAAACATGATCTCGACAATAACAGGGATCAGCAGCTCCACAGAAAGGGAGAAAAGAGATCAGAGTCTGGGAACATTAGACTGGAATGTTACAGCAATGGATCAGAATATGACAACATTAAACTGGAATGTTACAGCAATGAATCATAGTTTTATAGCATTAAACTGGCATGTAATGACAATGGGCAGGATTTTATCCCTTGGTCTTTCCTGGCTTTCTCAGGAGTGGCCATCCTTGCCAATACGGATCATGTGTGTACTTTGGGTGATCCAAGCTGGTTACTATCCCATCCTCGCTATCGTTGGGGTCCCTGGTAAGTGTCTCAATCATACTATTTACTGCATTAGGCGTGTTGCACCGACTTACTGTCCTTTTTTTAATTCTAAAAGGATTGAAACACGTGTCATAATATCCATTCGTTAACTTTAACTCTTATCATACAAGTTTAAAGCGAAAACCAAATATCAGCAAGGCAGCCTATGTGGAACCGCAGGAGATGGGGGAGACTTAATTGAAAATTTTGCATTAATATTTACTGTGACGAAGGACATAGAAGATTATAGAATGTGGGAAGTAGATGGTGATTTTTTTTTAAAGTTCATATTACAGAGGAGGAGGTGCTGGATGCATTAAATGCATATAGGTGGATAAATTCCCAGGACCTGACCCTGTAACTGTATAGGAAGTTCGGCAAATGGTTGCTGGGTCCCTTCCTGAGATATTTTATCATCCATCGTCACAAGTGAAGGGCCAGGAGACTAGAGGTTGGCTAACATGGTGCCACCGATTCAGAAAGTTGGTAAGGAAAAGCCAGAGAAGAATTGGCAAGTGAGCCAGACATCAGGGGTGAGCAAGTTGTTGGAGGGAATCCTGAGGGACAGGATTTACATGTATTTGGAAAGACAATGACTGATTGTGTTTAGACAACATGGCTTTGTGTGTGCAAAATCATGTCTCACGAACTTGTTTGAGTTTTTTTGAAGAAGTGATGAAGAGGATTGGTGAGGGCAGAGCGGTACGTGTGATCGATATGCATTTCACAAAGGATTTGGTAAGGTTCCTTGTGCTATACTGATTAGCAAGGTTAGGTCTCATGGAATACAGGGAGAACTAGCCATTTGGCTACAGAACTGGCTCAAAGGTAGAACACAGAGTGTGGTGGTGGTGGAGGCTTGCCATTTAAACTGAAGGCCTGTGACCAGCGGTGTGCCAAAATGATCAGTGTTGTTTCCATAACTTTTCGCCATTTATATGGATGGTTTGTAAGCATAGTTATCTGCAGATGACACCAAAATTGGTGGTCTTGTGGACAGCAAAGATCACTATCTCAGAATAAAATGTACCGAGGAGTGGCAGATGGAGTTTAATTGAGATAAATGTGAGGTGCTGCATTTTGGAAAGGCAAATCATAGCAGGACTTCTACAGTCAATGGAAATGTCTGGGGGGTGTGTGTTGCTGAACAGAGACCTTGGAGTGCACGTTCATAGTTCTTTGCAATTAAGTCGCAGGTAAATAGGAAAGTGAAGAAGACTTTTGTTATGCTTTGTTTTATTGGGCAGAGCATTGAGTTGGGAATTGAGAGATCAATTTGGGACTTTACAGGAATGGTTAGGCCATATCTGGTATATTGTTTGCTGTTCTTGTCTCCCTCTTATCGGAAGGATGTTTTGAAAGTTGAAACAGTTCAGAAAAGATTGACAATAATGTTGCCAGGGTTGGAGGATTTGAGCTATAGGGAGAGGTTGAATAGACTGCAGCTGTTTTCCCTGGACCTCCAGAGGCTGCTGGGTGACTTTGTAGAGGTTTATACAATCACGAGGAAAATGGAAAGTGTTAATAGACAAGGTATTTTTCCCTGGAGTGGGCATGTCTAGAACGAGAGGACATTTGTTTAGGGTGAGAGGGGAAAGACTTAAAAGAGATGTAAGATTCAACTTATTCATGCACAGGGTGGTACGAGTATGGAATGAACTGCCAAAAGAAATAATGGTGCCTCTTACAAGTATAACATTAAAAAAAAGCATCTCAATGGATCTCTGACTAGGAAGGGTGAAGAGGGATTTAGGCCAAGTGATAGCAAATAGTGATTGGTTGCCACAGCGGATGCTGATGGGACCCCAGCTATTCAAAACACATATTCATGATTTGAATGAAGGAGACAAATGTTATCATCTCAAATGCAAATGCAACCAAGTTGGCTGGGTGAACAGTGACGAGGATGCACAGATTCTTCAGCATAATCTGGGTGAGTCGAGCAAATCGATGGCATATGCAGTATAATTTGAATAAATGCGAAGTTATTCACTATTAAAGCAAAATAAGAAGGTATATTACTGTCTGAATGGCTGTAAATTGGGAGACGGGATTTATCAGCGGGGCCTTGGTCCTAATCAGTCTCGGAAATTTGTCATGCAGGTGCAGCAGGCGGTAAAGAAAGCAAAAGGTATGTTGGCCTTCATTGTGGGAGATTTCGAGTATAGGAGCAGGGATGTGTTGTTGCAGGTTTCCAGGGCATTGATGAGGCCGCACCTAGAATTCTGTGTGCAGTTTTCGTCTCATTTTCTGAGGAAAAATTTTGCTGCTCTTGAGGGATAACAGCGAAGGTTTACCAGGCTGATTCTGGGGTTGGCAGGAATGATTTATGAGGAGTGTTTGACTAGGATAGGGATTGTTTTCACTGTAGTTCAGACGAATGTGTTCCCACCTACCTGCTGCACTTGTCCCTCGGGGTGGATGTGTTTGTCGGTTTTGAAGGCGCTGTCTAAGGAAATACTCTGAGGCATATTGCAGATTCCATGACAAGCAATTACAAAGAATTGCATGAATTTAATAGGTGAGGAATAGGGAACAAGAGGAGCTGAACACATGGCTAAAGGAAAGATACAGGATAGAGGTTTTGGATTCCTGGATAATTGGGTCTCTTTCTGTGGTAGATGGAACATCTCCAAATAGGATGCTCTTCACCTGAATCAGACGGGTAGCAATAGCCTTGAGTGAGGGAGAATTTGCTAATACTCTTCGAAACAGTTTAAGCTAATTTCGCAGGGGTATAGGAACCAAAATTGTAGTTCCAACAGGAGGTTGAGAACAGTGAGGTAAGAAAAATGGTTTCAACGTCGCAAGAGGGCACCATCAAGCAAGAAGCTGATTTATAGTGTGTCTACGTTTGATTAGATTACTTACAGTGTGGAAACAGGCCCTTCGGCCCAACAAGTCCATACCGACCCACCGAAGCGCAACCCACCCATACCCCTGCATTTACCCTTTGCCTAACACTACCGGCAATTTAGCATAGCCAATTCACCTGACCCACACATCTTTGTACTGTGGGAGGAAACCGGAGCACCCGGAGGAAACCCACGCAGATACGGGCAGAACGTGCAAACTCCACACAGTCAGTCGCCTGAGGTGGGAATGCAAGGAGCATGCGGAATGCCTTGGGTGAACTTGCAGCATGGGTTAGAAAGTGGGAGTTCGATGTTGTGGCCATTTCAGAGACATTGTAGAGCAGTGATAGGAAAGGTTATTGCAGGTTTCTGGATTTAGATGTTTCAGTGAGAAGAGGGAAGATTGTAAGAGATGGGGGTGTTGGGGAAGTCAGTGTGGCCTTGGTTATCAAGGACAGTATTATAGTGGCAGAAAGGACGTCTGAGTGTTCGTCTGCTGAGGTAGTAAGAGCTGAGGTTAGAAACAGGGAAGGAGAGGTAACCCTGTTGGGAGTTTTCTATAGGCCTCCGAATTGTTCCAGAGATGTAGTGGAAAGGATAGCAAAAATGATTCTCGATACGAGCGAGAGTGACAGCGTAATTGTTATGGGGGACTTTAATTTTCCAACTATTGTCTGGGAACCTTATCGTGCAAGTACTTTAGATTTGTTAGTTTTTGTCCAATGTGTACACGATATGTAGACAGACTGAAAAGGAGCGATGCCACATAGGATTTGGTACTCGGTAATGAATTGGACTCGATTTTAGATTTGGAGGTAAGTGAGCAAATTGATGATAGCGACCACAATTTGATTATGTTTACTTTTGCGATGGTAAGGGATAGGTATATACGGCAGGGCAAGAGTTGGAGCTGGGAGAAAGCTTAAATAGGATGCAATGCGTCAAGATTTAGGATGTATAGGATGGGGAAGGAAACTGCAGGGATTGTGTACAATTGGAATGTGGAGCTTATTCAAGGAATAGCTACAGTGTGTCCTTTAAGAGTATGTGCCTGTCAGACCGGAAGGAAGTGGTCTAGCCGTGGTTTATTAAAGAATTTGAATCTCTTGTCAAGAGGAAGAATACGTCTGATGTTATGGTGAGACATGAAGGACTCAGTTAGAGCGCTTTAGAGCTACGAATTAGACAGGAAAGATATAAAACGAGCCAGAAGAGGACATGCGAAGCCGTTGGAAGATAGGATCAAGGAAAATCTTAAGGATTTTTCTAGGTATTTCAAGAATAAAATGATGACTAGAATAAGATTAGGGCCAAACAAAGATAGTAGTGGGAAGCTGTGCATTGAGGCAGACTAGATGGGAATGCGCTAAATAAATATTTTACGTCATTATTCACTCTGGAAAAAGACGATGTTGTCGAGCAGTATACGGAGATACAGGCCTCTAGACTAGATGGGACTGAGGTTCAAATGGAAGAGGTGTGAGCAATTCTGGAAATAATCCAAATAAATAAGTCCCCTGGGTTGTATGGGTTTATCCTACAATTCTCTGGAAAGCCAAGAAGGAGATTGCAGACTATTTGGCTTTGATCTTTATGTCGTCATTGTCTACCGGAATTGTGCTAGAAATCTGGAGGATAGCAAATGCTGTTCTCTTGTTCCAGAAGGGGAGTATAGACAACCCTGGGAATGATAGACCAGTGAGCCTTGCTTTATTTGTGGATAAAGCATTGGAAAAGGTTATAAGTTATAGGATTTAACATCATCTGGAAAGGAATAAGTTGATAGGGCTAGTAAACATGGTTTTGTGAAGGGTAGGTCGTGCTTCACAAACCCGATGGAATTATTTGGCAAGGTGGCCAAACAGCTGGATGAGGGTAAAGTGGTTGATGTGGTGTATGTGGATTTCAGTAAAGCATTTGATAAGGTTCCCCACGGTAGCCTATTTCACAAAATATGGAGGGTTGTTTAGTTTGCTTGTTGACAGAAGACAGAGGGTGATGGTTGATGGGAAATGTTGATCAAGGTGTTCAGTTACCACTGGGGTACTGCAAGGATTTATTTTGGTCCACCGTTCTTTGTCATTTTTAAAAATGAGCTGGACGAGAGTGTACAAAGAGTGGTTAGTAAATTTGCAGATAATACTAAGGTCAGTATAGTTGTAGATCGTGCCAAAGGATGTTGTAGGTTGCAGAGGGACTAAGATAAGATGAAGAGCTGTGCTGAGAGATGGCAAAAGGAGTTTCATGCGGAAAAGTGTGAGGTAATTCACTTTGGATGGAGTAACACCAATGCAGAGAACTGGGTTAATGGTAAGATTCTTTGCAAGGCAGATGATGAGAGAGATCTCGGTGTCCATGTACATAGTTCCCTGAAAGTTCCAACCTAGCTTGATCGGGTTATTAAGAAGGCATACGGTGTGTTAGCCTTTATTAGTAGAGAGATTGAGTTTCGGAGCCATCAGTTCATGCCACAACTGTCTAAACATCTGGTGCAACAGCACGCGTCACCACATTATATAAAGGATGTGAAAGTTTCGGAAAGGGTTCAGAGCAGATTTACTTGGATGATGCTCAATATGGAGGGAAGGTCTTGCGAGGAAAGGCTGAGGGACTTGAGGCTGTTTTCATTAGAGAGAAGAATGCTGAGAGGTGATTTAACTGAGACGTATAAGGTAATCAGACGGTTGGAAACGGTGGACAGTTAAAGCTTTTTTTCCACAGATGATGATCGCGAGCACGAGGGTACATCGTTTTACATTGAGGCATGTATATATAGGACAGATGTCCGAGATTGTTTCGGTACTCAGAGCGTAGTAGGGGTGTAGAATGACCTGCCAGCAGCAAAAGTAGACATGCGAACTTTAAGGACATTAAAATTAAATTTGGATAGACATATGAATGAAAATGCAATTGTGTAGGTTAGATGGTGTTTTTCTAAGTTGGCTCTGTAAGTCGGCACATCATCGAGGGCCAAAGGGCCTATACTGTGCTGTAATGTTCTAGATAATATTGATGAAAAGGAGGTCTTCCGGAAAGTAATTGTCCAGGAATATGAATAGAAAGTAGAAGCTGATGAGGGCTATTTGGCCCCTCGCTTTCTGACATTCAACAACATCGTGATTGACTCCTTTCTGATTTCTATCCAACATTCTCCTCCACCCTATAAATTCGCGATCCCCCTCTTAACAGGAGTATGAAAACATGCACCCCCACCCTTAAAAATATGCAAATAATTAATATCCATCACATTTTTATCGTTTGAAAAACTTAATGTTAGGTCAGATAAACAAGATGAAGCAAATGTATGAGACGAACATTTGCGAAATCGTCCATTAGAAGAAAGAAAATAAGATGAGAGCTGACAAAGTTATATGATTCAATGCAATCTGGTGCACTTCTGCTTTATTTGCAAAACGTTTTATGCAGGTACAATAAGTAATGGGGCAACGTCACAGAATTGTATCAGTTATTGTGAGCAAGATTGAATATAAATGTAGATGTTAATGTTTCTGTTGTGTCAGGGACTGGATGTTGGTAAGTTAAGTTGCTGAGATAGCTAGTTTATCAAACAGAAAGATACTAATAGCATGGGTGTAATTCCTGTTCTCATTGAGGAAATTGATAGTTTAATTGAGTATAACATGTCTGTAGAGATGATCCGCTGAAAGAGAAGCATCTAGGAACTATTTTTGGGATGATGACCTTAACCAGTGCGGTGCCACAGCGATCAATGCTGGGGCCCGAATTATTAACTGCACAATCACTTGGGTGATAGAAATGAAAGTACTATCTCCATATCTGTGAGTAACACAAACAGAAGTGGGAAGGCAAATGGTGAGGATGATGCAAGGAGTTTAACGTGAGATAGAAAAGAAATATGGTGTGCGCACAAAGTTGGCATCTGGCATATAACATTGGAAAGTTTGTACCGAAAAGCATTATCAGGCAAAATAGAAGAGTTGAATCTAATTTACAAAAGAAAGGACTCAGGAATTTCAGGCCCTCAGCTTGACAGTCAAAACGTTGGCATGCAATTCTGCAAAAATAGGAAAGTTGGATTGCACGATTAACAATTATTTCAAATGTGGTGGTGCATAAATATCATTCTAAACATGTACACGTTTCTACGCTGCCTGAACCTGCACAAATGTGAACGGTTCTGGTCTAAGTTTCTAAGGACATATGTGGAGGAGATAATAGATGTGTTGGTAGCAGATGGGAGAAGGTCCACAGAATTAATCCTGAGAATTGTGATATTTTCTTATAGAGTGAGATTGAGTAGCTTAGTCAAAACTCATTGGAATTTGGAAGAATGTGAGGAGATCTTAATGGAAACAAAATCAGATTGTCAGTAGGCTTGACAGGTTCATTGCCAACAAGGTTGTCTCAATTTGTGGGAGAGTCCAGGACCAGAGAGTATAGCCTCAATCAAAGGGAGCATATTTTTTAAGATGGAGATGAGAAGTACTTCTCTCTCATTGGGTTATTTAATGATTGGCCTGTTGAAACCCTGTTGCTAAATCTACTCAATGCAGATGGTGGACAGATTTCTAAGCAGTAAGGGAATCAAGAGCTATGGGGATAAGACAAGGAGACGGGATTTGAGGATTATCAATCAGCCATGATTGTACTGAATTGTGGAGCAGACTTGATTTGTTGAATAGACAATGTTGGCTCACGATCTGATAGACATTTTATTGAATCCTGACAGATTAGCTGTGGATAGAATGCTTCGACGTACAGGTAACATGCAAACTTGTCGTTCATTTGTTCAACATGAGGGATCACCCATTCAAAACATCAATTAACTTTCCTTTCTGCAGGTGGTTTTATTTTGGATTTCTCTACCTGAAAATTTAGTGAAAGCAGAGACCCTAAACACCTTTTAAAGACAGAAGTAGATAGGTTCTAGGTCAGGAAAGGGCTGAAAACATTTGCAGAATAGTTGGGAATGCAGGTTCAATGGTATAATCAGTTCAGCGTGATCTAATTAAATCAGGGTAAACACAAGCCAGTTCGGCTGCCTACCTTTGCACATTCTTTGACACAGTGTTAAAAATGTACACAAATCATTTATGATATCAAAAGATTAAATAACAATTTTAAAACTGTAGGTGGACCCACCAATAATTTACATACTCATTTTCATATGCACTATGTGAATATTATACAGCACTTTATAAGTTCATTCCTCTCTCCTGAGGACACTCATGTTAACAAGGCCAGCTTATCACCTTTTCTCAAAGATAATCTGAATATCTGAAGCTTCAAATTATTAAACTTTTTCTGGACAGCATACAAGGTATTTGCATACTTGCAAAAACTAGATTAGAGAGGTGCTGGAAAGGTACAGCAGTTCTGGCAGAATCCAAGGAGCAGCAAAAGCCCTTCAGCAGGAATACAGGCATCTGCAGTCATTGTTTTTACCCCTACATACCAAAACGACTGACCAAATCTGCAAATAGGATACAAGATGTAAACTCACGAATTCCTACATAACTGTAGTCCAGCATTCTTACTGAAATGTCCAATACCACTCCACCCACCCGCATCTCCCTCCACACAAACAATGAGGGAGTTGTGCTCTCTATCTTACACAGGCCATGCTTTTGTTTTGGTGATCAATCTTTTGGAAGCAATAACATTGTCTAAATAGTGAAGTCTTTATTCTAAGTATCATATCAATGATAGAATTAGTGGCATGCTCTATTTTGTAAATGAATTCATTTCTAGTTCTGCCTTCTGCTTCATAGATTATTCCTGAATTAACCAATACTGACTGTTCTCTTGTAACAGAGGAGCCCGTATCATCAAACTCTGCTGTGATCTCCCACATGCACTGACTTTATTCCTCTCCCAGCTTTTACCTGAGCCTGAACAAGTTTGTGTACAATTTCAGCATTCTATTTTGAAGTGAATTGAGTTTCTTCCTAATTTTCGTATCTGTCACCAAAACTTTCCCCATTTCCCAGCTCTGTTGCAGCCTCGATCTGTATCCCTGCCTCAGACACACTGCTTCTGAAAACATTCATCCATGTCTCGGTCTGCTTCAGTTTCAACTGTTCTAATAATCGTCTTATTGGCGTCTCACTTTATATTCTCCAAGAATCTCAGTTTATCCCTCAAGTCTGCTGCTTGTCCATCATCACATGGAGTCTAATTCATTTACCACCCATATAATTGTTGACCTACAGTTGCTTCTGGTGTGGTAATATCTCATTTTAAAGTTCTCATCCTTATCAGTGTCTCTCTCTGGCATCACTTCTCCAATTAGTCTCATTCGTCAAATCATTTCTCATAGACCTTCAAATGTGTTTTCCCTTCCAGATTTCTGCTTAAAATGAATGTGTTTCACTCTGTTTCCCTCCTTGACCATGATTTGAGCCCCTGTACAGTTGGTGGTATTGTGTCATTGCTTGTATTTTCATTCACTTCCCAAAGCGTCACACCTGAAGCTCCCTGTCAGACAGGGATATCAGCAACTTTGACTCATAACTTTCACAATCTGTCAATCCATTGAAACTCCATGTTAGTCATCGTCAGCCGATCATACTTGAATCCACATGGGAAAACCCCTTGGAAGTTTGAGAAGAATCAGGCATGAATTGCTGACTTTTGGTCTGCAGGTACAAGAAGTGGTTAGGAAGGCAAATGTAATTTTCTCCTTCATTGCTCAAGGGGTTGAGTTTAAAAGCAGAAAGGTAATGTTGCAGCTGTACAAAGGTGCTGGTGAGATCACATCTGCAGTACTGTGCGCAGATTTCGTCTCCGTACTTGAGAAAGGATGTACTGGCACTGAAGAGAGTTTAGGGGAGGTTCATTCCGGCGTTGAAGGGGTGGGTGGGGTGTGGGGGGGGAGGGTTGATCTATGAGGAGAGACCGAGTAGATTGGGATTATATTGATTGGAATTCAGAACAATGAGAATTTGAGAAACATATGAAACAATGAAGGGAATGTATCAGATAGAAATAGAGAGGATTCTTCCATTGACAGGTGAAGCTAGGCTATGAGGGCATAGCTGCAAGATTAGATGAATCAGATTTAGGACTGAATTGAGAAAGAATGTCTTCACCCAGAGGGTTATTAATCTGTGGAATTCCTTGCCCGGGAAGTAATTAACGCTATTCAGAAAACTGTTTTAAAATAAGGTATTTTTTTCTAACAATGGAAGAAAATAACGGATACAGTGAGAGGTTGGGTAAATGGAGCTGAGTCCACAAAAAGATCAGCCATAATCTTATTGAATGACGGAGCAGGGTCGAAGGGCTGGACGACCTACTCCTGCTCCTAGTTCTTATGTTATTATCAACAGCTCAAGAACGTGTTGCTAACAACGAGCTGGAAAATAGACTGAAAGGAAGTTCAGTTGATAAAATTGGCAGATATTTAAATTAACATTTCACATCAATCGAGCATGATAGGGAGACGATGGCCTTGTGGTATTATCGCTATATTGTTGAATTAATAGGTTCCGATAACGTTCTAGGACCCGAGTTCAAATCCGGCCACGGCAGATAGTGAAAATTTATTTCCATGAAAACAATCTCGAGTTAAAAATCTCATGATGACCATGAATCCATTGTCAATTGTTGGGCAGACCTCTCTGATTCAGTAAAGTCCTTTACAGAAGGAATCTGCCATCCTTACCTGGTCTGGCCTACATGTGATTCGCGTCCCACAGCAATATGGTTGTCTCAGAACTGCCTTCTGTGCAATTAGGGATAGGCAATTAATGCTGACCTAGCCAATGATTCCGTGAACAAATTTTAAAACATCAAAAAGGAATTGATGAGATTGTAAACTTTGTATGATAAGCAAATATAGTCAGGGTGAGTACCTAATGACAACACAGGCGCACAAATGATGAAAACTGCTGCTAGACCAGAAGTTTGGGACTTTTTTTTTAGAGGCCACTAGTTGAAAGCTGTAAAGCGAATAAAGTTGGAGACAATTGATTTAGGAAGGTCAATTGTTGCAAAGTATAAACAAAAATGACATGAGGCTCCATGTGGAAATAAAAATAAGAAAAAGAAAAGAATAGCTAAAACCTTTTTTTGGAACAATTGGAAGATGACATCGTGAAATTACACACAGGAAAAACGGAAACTCTCAAATAACTCAAACAACTATTTTATATTGGTTGTGACACTGTTTCGACAGAGAATATCCCAAAGGATCGCAGGCCTTTTTTTCAGGAGAACTCGTTTGATAAAGGGCATGATTATGGATAAACTATCCACCAAAAGCAAGTAGTCAGATTTCGAAAGAATGTGCTCCAGACATATTCCTGGCATTTGTTGAAATATCACTACAGTCCAAGGGGATTTCAGTGGATTCAAAGGTCTTACTGTGATGCCTGTCTTCAAGGAAGGAGGAAGGCATAAAGCATGGAAATAAGGGCCAGGTAGCCTTATGTCTATTATTAGGAAACTGCTTTAGTCCATTATTCAGGAAAATAAATTGTGATTTACAATAATTTAATGGAATTGAACAGACTCAATCGAGTAATCTGAAAAGGAGAAGCAGTGATAATAAAAGTGAACCCTTAGATTGTGTAATTAGATTTGGTAAGCATCTTATGAACAACCATATAAAGCGTGTATTGCACAAGGTAGGAACTTGTGGGTTATTGTTCAGAGATTGAACATTTGTGAAGACACAAAGGAGTGAGTCTTGATGAATATGTCTGTGTGATTTCAGAGAGCGATAAAAGTGGATTACCACAAATGTCAGCCCTTGGACTCCCAGTTGCTTATTCTCTGTATTAAAGGTTTTCTTTGCGGTGTGTGTGTGTGTGGGGGGGGGGGGGGGGGGGGGGGGGGGGGAGATGTAGAATGCAATCAATGCATATTCCATGATGGTAAAGATAGGTTGGAGTGCATAGTGTGATATGGATGTAAGTAATCTGCACTATGTAATTGGAAGATAGAGTTCATTGTAATAAAGTGTGAGGTCTAGCACTTAAGAATGAATAATAAAAAAAGCAAATGATTATTTATATGGAGAGAGACTGTGACAACAAAAGACCAGCGCAGAGCGATTTGGGTGTTGTGTGCGTGCAAGGTCTGAGAAACCATAAGGATTGATCAATTTCTAGAATAGGATCATGTGCATGCCAGGGCATTGTGGAAGGAAAGATATGTAGGTTGGAGAGTTGGGCTGAGAAATTGCAGATGGAGTTCAATCCTGTCAAATGCGAGGTCATGCATTTTGGAAGATACAATTCAAGAGCGAATTATACAGTAAGTGGAAATGTCAGAGGAAAATTAATGTACAGAGAGATTTCTGGGTGTTCAAGTCATTTGATCCCTGAAGGTGGCATTGCAGGTCAGTAGATTTGTCAAGAAGCCGTATGAAATGTTTTCCATCATCAAACGTGGTATTGAGTACAGTATTTGGCAGGTCATATTACAGTTCAATAAGACTATGGTTCAGCATTATATTTGGTACATTTCTGGTCGTCCACATTACCAACACGATTTGGATGATTTGGAGAGTGCAGAATAGGTTCACGAGGATATTACCTGATATGGAGGGTGCAAGCTATGAAGAGAAGTTGAGTAGATTAGGATTATTATCATTCGAAAGACAGAGATCGCGGAGGGGGAATCTGAATGAGGTCTACAAAATCATGAGAGGTATAGGTAGGGTGGATAGCAAGAAGATTATTTTTTTTCCCAGAGTGGCGAACTGAATTTCTAGGAGCCATGAGATTGGATCTGTTGATGGAAGGTATATGTGGTAAATTCATTATGCAGAGGGTGGGGGTTCCTGGAACGCGTTGCCAGTAGTGGTATTATGGTGGACACAATAGTGTCATTTAAGACCTCTCTAGACAAATATATGAACGGGCAGGGAGTAAAGAGATACAGATCCTTAGAAAATATGCTTTGATAGAAGAACTGGGTCGGCGCAGGCTTGCAGGGGTGAATGGCTGTTCCTGTGCTGTAATATTCTTCGTTATTTTTTCATTGATCTTTGTTCTTTGAAACTATGGGAACACAGCAGATGTAGTTGAATCATTTATACACACAAGTAATTTACTGGAGGACTGGAGGGTGGGTAAGACTGCATCTTTAGAAAGGCTGGAAGGAAAAGTATGGAAACGATAGTCTGCGTGTCTGACATTGGTGACGAGTAAGTTGTTGGAAGACATTTTGAAAGATAAGATTTACATGACTGGAAAGGGAATGGCTGATTTGTATTGGTCAGAAAAGTTTTGTATGAGAGGAATCATGTCTTACAAACATGTTCTTAGTTTGTTTTAAATGAAGTAAACAGAAAGATTGATTGTAGCAGAATGGTAGATGTTGTTTAAATGAACATTAGCAAAGCCTTTGATTAGGTTCTGCATGGTAGACTAATTAATAAAGTTAGAGCACATGGGATTGCGGGTAAGCTTGATAACTCGATGTAAATTCGGTTTTACAGAAGGAGACAGAATAGAGGATTTTGCTTTGGCCTGGAAGCCTGCGACAAGCAGTGTTCCATAGGGATCAGTACTGGATGGACTTTCATTTGTCATTGATGTAAAAGGTTAGGATGATAATATCGAAGGCATGGTTGGTACATTTACAGATTACACCAAAATTGCTGTTATATTGGGCAGTGAGACAGGTGTCTGCGATTGCAAAGAGATATTGTTCAATTGGGTCAATATATTGAGGAGTGACAGATGGAGTTTAGATAAAGTAAATGTGAGGTACTGCATTTTGGTAAAATAAACAAGTGCATGAAGTAAAACACATAATTATACGGCCCCAGGTAGTACTTTAGGCCAGAGGGATCGAGGGATTTTGGTACATAAGTCTTTGAACTTTATATCAAACGTGGAAAAAGGATTTTAGAAGGCATTCAGTACGTTTGCCTTGGCCGCTCAGACGTTTCACTATAGGTGTCGGTATTTCATACTGAGGTTGTGCAGGGCATTGATAAGGCCTCTTTTGGAGTACTGAGTCCATTCTGATCACTCAGACAGAGGAAGGACATTATTAAGCTGATTAGGTTTAAAATATATTTCCCGGAACGTTGCTAAGAATGGAGGGACTGGGGTATAAGGAGAGATTGGATCGGATCATATGTTTGATTCCCCGGACCGCAGAAGATTCAAGGGTAACATTATAAAATCATGAGGAATATTGATAAGGTGAATGGCATGTTTCTGTTCCCTCGGACGGAGGATTTCTAAACCAGCAAGAATAATTTAATGTGAGAAGAGAAAGATTTCAAAGGTACTTGTGGGGTAATTTGTTCTTACATAGAGATATTAGTGTTAGAAATGCACTTTCAAAGGAAGTGGTGGGTGCAGGTACAGTTACAACATTTGAAAGATGTTTGGGTAGGTACAAGAATAGGAAATGTTTGGAGGGATATGGGCCAAACTTAGGCTGGTAGTATTAGTTGAACAAAAGGTGTGCTTCCATGTTGTTCGACTCTGTGACCATGATTCTTTTGCTTTTTATAAAAAAAAGTTAATGACTTTCCAATATCTGTGTCAAAGTGAATACTTATTCTTAAAATGGATTTCCTAGTTTTAGTCTCCCATACAAGAGGGAATGTCCATCAGGTATTCACCTGATACACGGTTTTCAAGATCTTGTTTAGTGCAGGAGAAAAATCACTTATACAGAGACCTAAAATGCATATCCTTCCTAATACAAGGGCTTCAACTCAGAATCAATAAAGTGAAGTTTGGAAGTTTCTAAATCAAATGATTTTTTTTTCCCGGAAACCAAAATAACTTCTGATAACGGAAATAGACTGATCCCTGGAGCACTCACTGGCTTCAGTTTCACAAGAAGAAAATCAAAATAAAACTCTACTCACAATGTCCTGCTGTAAATCATGAACAAAAAAACAGTATATCTTGGAAAATATCAGCGGAACTGGCAACTTCTGTGAAGAGAAATCAGACTATCTTGATAAATTATTTTATCCTGGGCTCTTTAAAGTTAATTCCAGGCACAGGTATCGAGCAATCTTCCAGAGCAACTAGAGCAAATAGTTTGTGAGGCCTTAGTTTATTTTTCTTAAATTTGGAACAATAGAAGCAGCCTCAATGAGTACAGTCAAGCTCTCATAGAACCAGGGCGTATAGTCGGTAGTTTGCAGCAGTTGTAGCCGGGATCTCAACAGGGTTGGAAACTGTACTACATGTAGCTGGCTGCTACTCTCTCTGAATTTTCCCTTCTGGGTTGCAGGAGTTGCGTTGCCCTGCAATTTGTTTTTCTGAATTTTTTGCCCAGGGTGTATTTATGAGCTGTTCCCACATTGGAACAGTAACTGTTTAGTAGTAAAACAATTCTTTAAGTTTGGCTCAGTTTTCCAATCGAGTTAAGTTATTCCACGTTCATCTTTCTTTGATTATACTTTTACTATTGTGTTCGAATAATTTGTGTTTTGCGTAATGTCAATTCGTTTGATCAATTGAATTGGATCTGGAACATGGCACCTTACATTTACCTTTAAATAAGAAAATGTTAGGGTCCAGATTAACATCTTAATCACTTTTCAGAGTTCTGATCTCATCTGTAACAATGTGTAATGGGATCGCTCTTATTTTGGGAACAGTGGATTAATTGAAATGGGGATAATACCTTGTTTCCTCGTTTGTTTAAAAGGATGTAATATCAACTACTGCTGGTTCACCAACTCCACTGTGCAACCAACAGGTTTCATAGAATCCGATCAGTGTGGAATTCAGTCCATCTAGTTCACACTGACCTGCCATAGAATGTCACACAATCATTTCCATCCCGGTAACCCTGTGTTTCACATGGCTAATCCATGTAAGCTCCATATCCCTGGGCATTATGGACAATTTAGCATGGTCAGTCTACCAAACCTGCACATCTTTAGACTACAGGAGGAAAGTGGAGAGCTCATCGTTTGTTTGAGAATGTATCAATTACTGCGAATCACTCACATTGTGCGGCTATGCGATGCTTCACAGAATAGCCTTGGCAACAGAAAGGAGTTTGTCTGATCCCTTGCAATGCTGTCTCTGAGATATTAGAGAAGGAGGTGGACATGTCTAGCATTGATCTGCTGGCACATTGGGTCATTGAGAATGCTTTCGCACTTATCATTTGTCAGAGTGTAGAGCAAATAAAATGCAAGTAGCAGAACGTGCAATGAAATTATCTCGTCTCATTCCATCAATGGTTCACTGAAGACAACTGCTGTGGAAACACTCCTTAATATGTGCACTGTTTGTCATTAATACCTCCCAAAGACAAATTAATTCTACATGGCAGAGGGGGCCCAGACATTTCTCTATATAAGCCCCAGTACAGCTGCAATCCTCTCCACACCCCTCTAGAGAGAGACTGCATGCATGTGTGTGTGAGTGTGTCTGTGTGTATTTCTATTGATGTTGCTGTTAGCTTGTATGATGCTGTGACCTGCTGCCCACCCTCTCTGACTGAATTCCAGACGGTTTTCACCCTCCATCACTGTCTATGCAGTGGAGTGGAGAGGCCAGCATAATGTCGAATTCCATCACATTAAGCAATGCAGGGATCATCAGACCAGTCTCACACAGAGATACACACAAATGCTAATACGCAAAGTTACACACTCTAATACATACACGCAGATGCAGACATACGAATAAATGGGCATGCGCTCACACACACACAGAGACAGACACACAGATATACTGACACGAGACAAACATGGGAGTCGATCGGTATTTCTCTTTCTCTGTGATAAATTCTCACTATTTCACCCACTCAGTAAGGTGTGCCACATTGTTTCTATTTCTCTGTTTGCAGCATGACTTTTTTTTTCTCTGGGTCTTTGGGATGTGTGTTGTTATTTTTGACGCTCGTTTGCTATCAGTGTATGCCTTGATCACACCAGTGAGTCTGTCAGTATTTCAATTGTTCTGCAGGAGAAAGTAAGGACGGCAGATGTTGGGAATCAAAGCTGAGAGTGTGGTGCCTGAAAAGCACAGCAGGTCAGGCAGCATCCGAAGACCAGGAGAATTGTCAGTACAGGTATAAGACCTTCATCAGCCCTGTCTGTAATCCGATTCTATCCTGGCGTGCTTTGCTTTTCCAGCACCACACTGTCGGCTTTGATGTCCAACATCTGCAGTCATTACTTTCTGACCTGCTCTACTTTTCCAGCGCCACATTCCCTTTCAGTTATTTTGACTGGAATGTGACACTATGACAACTTCGATGCTTGTTGATGTCACCAAACCTGGAAGAATTGCAAAGTGTGTGGCGGACAGAGTACAACAACAACAGGACAACGCCAACTTGTTGTAGATTTCAGGTATATTTCATCCGACAATCAAATCAGGTGATGTACTATGGAAGGAAAACAGGCTGTACAGTTATAAACGGGGTGCAGGAGCAGGGGACCTGGGTGTATTTGAGCACAGATTATTGAAGATGTCAGGACAAGTGAGGAGAGCAGTAACTTTCACAGATTAGTTTCAGTATCTGAGCTATTTACAGGAGGAGTGTAGGAGGGAGCCTCCGTGCTCCCTTCCTGGGAGGTGGTGGTGACGATGTGTTATGAGCCCACCCTCCTGCCCACCACGACCGTGGGTATTCCATTTGTACCAGCTCCATAAAAAAGCGAGATGGCATCAGGGCCAAGGTTTCTAAGTTGTGATGGGGGAAACGGAACGGAGCTGCCAGCGGTTTAACGTGAGAATTACCCTTCACTGAACATTGCTCCTTACTCGGTCCGTGGGACGTGGATGTTTCAGAATCTCCACACGAGGCACCCCATCCTCTCCGACTCATACCAGGGTCCTCCCCACATGGCGGGGGGAAGGGTCTAAGGGAACAGATGTCCGGCACTCCACCACCCGGCTTGGCCCTTCCTGTCCTATTCCAGCCTTTTTCTCCTGGATTGGGAGAAAGGGAGGGAGGGAGTGAGTGTGGGGCCTGCTGATCGTACTGCTCTAGGTGGGGGGGGGGGGGCGGACGGAATGAAGAGGTTTTCGGTCCGCGTCTGTCCACACTGTTGTACACATGGATCGTTCTTAATGTAGGGGGTATACTGGATTTGAGAGAAGCAGAGAGAGACAGAGAGAGGGAAGGCGTTGCACGCAATACTGAGGGTGATGGCACAAGAGCCTTGCTCGGGGTCGGTGCTATAACAGAAATATAGTGAGTGTGAGGGAGCAGAGACAATACAGTGACCATTATCCTGACAGAGCAGGGAAAGTTATTGATGCTTGTCCTGTATTGCTGGACATTTCTTCAGACCGCAGATATTACACTGAGCTGGGTGGAGAGCTCAGACCATGCTCGGTAGGTCTGGTGGTGTGGCCCCCTCTGGGAAGAGAATGTTCCTTCTCTGTGCTAGCCCATCCACCAGGACCTCCTTACACCTGTCGACAAACCGTGGTGTAATTGCCTCTTATCTGCCATGCTTGGGGTAAACTGTGCAGGGCAGCTCTGAACTGAGAAACGTCGGCCGCGTGCCTCTTGGCCTTTTAAAGATGGCACCAATGCCAGGGATCATGTAATATCCGTGGGCATCTAGACGATGGTGAGTACCTCCAGCCATGATGGTTGGTAGAATCGGGCTGGTATTGAAGGAGTGGGACACCATGGGGTGGGATGGGTAGTTAATGAAGTGAGTTAGATAAGTTAGCACCAGGAAACTAGCTCAGCCTCGTGTGGACAATGCCTCTGTCACGCTCAACGGAAATGCCAGTGAGATAAATTATTGTTAGATTCAGCCCAATGAGTCGAAGTCTGTTCTGACCCAACTCCCACTTACAAAGCTGCAGAACAAATGTTAATCCAAAACGCTCCTGAAATCACGCAAATATTCTGTTCCCCCATCATTCCATGAAGCACTGGCTCATGTTACAGGATACTGTCGAAATGTCGGCATTTCAGCATTCTGGAAACTGTGATCACATCCTTCCATTACATTAGGAGAAAGTGAGGACTGCATGGTGAGAACGTGGGAGGCTCACTGTGTTGAATTGCCTATTCCTTTCCCAATGTTTGTATGCAGTCTGTGGGAAAGCTCTGTCAGTGTTATCACAAGCTCTCAGATGTTAGGAAGGGGGTCTCTGTAGGGTTGACAGGCCTGTGTTTACATTTTCCGATGCAGAAGTTAGTGCCCAGTGTTCTGACCGGTTTTATCCTTTAAAACCTCGAAGCAGTTTGATACAATTGAATGCCTTGCTTGGCTGTTTCAGAGACCATTGAAACCTCTGTCTGGAGTCGCTTTTAGGTTAGACCAGGAAAACACGTGAGATTCACTTCTTGAAAGTACATTGGGGAAACAAATTGCTGTTTACAATTGACGTTGGTTCAAGGTCATTATTACTGACACCAGATTTTAGATATCGATATTTTATTAACTGTTATTAACGCCCACCAGCTGCCAGAGCATTAGCCTGGTCTGGATTAGTAATCCAGTGACATTTCCATTGCCACATAGGGAGCTATCGCAAACCACGCTGAGCAGTTTATTTCTGTGCTGCTTGACAACTTTGTCAAAAAGAACACCCAACCATTTGACTGTCATGATGGAATGGAGGGGGTGATGTTGGTCATACTGTAATTATTCTCTTCTTAAGGGAGTTGTCAAAGTTGTGCAATTTTCTACATGGCCAGATAGATGTCAGATTTGGAACAGGAATGAAACAGCTTCCCCAGGGACACGACTTGTTGTACATTGCCTTTGTCATGTCTACTGTGTTCAGATGTTTCTTCATGTCACATAGAGTAGCATACCACTGGTCACAAGCCTTGAGTTTGAAAAGCAACCCTCCACTGCCATCTGTAATTCTGTGGGCATACTGACGAGGTGAGTTAAATCATTGACTCAACACTTCTGGCTGAGTATGTCGCAAATAACTACATGCTTGCCTTTTCCATTATTAAGGAGGGGGACATGTGTTGGGCCCTGTCCTGCAGTGAGTTGTTTAATCCATTTATGATTGGATGTGGCAAGACTGTAGAGCTTCGAACTGATCTTTTGGTCTTGCAATTATTCAGCCCTCCCTATCAGATGGTAATCATGCTGTTTGGAATGTAAACAGTCAAGTGTGGTAGCTTTATTGTTTGCCATCAGTTTTAGGTACACATAGTTTTGCACTGGCATGTTCACCACACTCGTCGCTGAAGCATAGATTCGTTTATTGGTAATGGTAGACTGAGGGATAGTCCCAGGCAAAAAGTTACAGATTATGGTTGAATATAATTTTGCTTCTGTTGCTGTTGTGGTCTACAGCGTCACGTGGAACACGCAGGTTGAGGTGCAATATCTCTAATACAGTCCTGCTCCCTGTCCCCCAGTTCACACCAAGTCCCAGTCACCCATCAGTCATGTACTCAGTGACCTACGCTGGTTTCTGATGTGGCACACTTCCAATTTTATATTCTCATTCTACTGAGGGTCTCTCCATGGTATCACACTTACAATTTGTCTCATTGCCCAACACCCTTTAACATAATCATCTGAATCCTCAGGAAAGGCTGAGACACTTGGGCTGTTGTCATTGGAGAAAAGAAGGTTGAGAGGTGACTTGATAGAGGTGTACAAGATGATTAGGGGTTTAGATAAGGTTGACCATGAGAACTTTTTTCCACGTATGGAGTCAGATATTACGAGGGGGCATAGCTTTAAATCAAGGGGTGGTAGGTATAGGACTGATGTTAGGGGTAGATTCTTTATTAAGCGAGTCGTGAGTTCATGGAATGCCATGCCAGTAACAGTGGTGGACTCTCTCTCTTTACGGCCATTTAAACGGGCATTGGATAGGCATATGGAGGAAAGTGGGCTAGCGTAGGTTAGGTGGGCTTGGATCGGCGCAACATCGAGGGCCGAAGGGCCTGTACTGCGCTGTATTTTTCTATGGTCTATATTCTTTCTATGTTCTTTCCAGTATGTGCTACCTTCTGTGTTTAGAGTGAATGCATGTCACTCTGTTTCTCTCCCTGACTGACAGTAAGAACTCTGTAGTGTCAGTGATGCCAGCTTTACGCCATTTCAGAGACACGGAAATTGTGTCTTTCACTGCCAGGCATATGGCGCTAAAGGGTGAACAGAGCGTTCGAGCCAAGTTGACACATGTCTTTGAAACGTGGTGAAAAGCAGAAATTGCTATAGAAATTAAGCAGGTCTGGCAGCATCCGTGTAGTGAAAGCAGACTTAATCATTTGGGTGCAGTGAGCATTATTCAAGGCTCGCAGTTTCTTTTTTGTTCTCGATTCAGATTTCAAGTATCCAGAGTTATTTGGTTAATTGCAAATGTGCTTTCTCATTTCTGGAGAAACACAACAGATCTGGCAGCATCTTAATTAAGTGCAAGACAAATGATTCACAAACAGGGCAAGTTCATTGGGAGACCAGGAGAAAGAATGTGCGAAGAATGGAGAACAGCCATACTGCGGTCAGGTTGTGGAAGTATGGAATTGAATAAAAACTCCTTCAGGATACAACGTACCAAGGTCTAAAGTGAGGTGTTACTGAAGGTTGAGTTGTGCTTCATTGGAGAATTAGAGCAGCCCAAGACTGAAATGTTAGCATGACAGCAAGGTACGTTATTGAAATGGGAAGCAATGAGAAGGTCAGGGTTATTCACACAGACAGAGTGGGACTGTTCCTCAAAACAGTTTCTGTTGGTCTCCCCAATGTAAAGGAGACTGCATTGTGAGCAACAATGACAGGATACTGGATTGAAAGAGTACAAATGAAATGCTGCTTCATCTGGAAGGTGTGTATTGAGTTGTTAAGATATTATGAATGTGTCTGCGCTCTTTTCACATGTCCAAATTTATTTCTTCTTATATGTAGACCACCTAGTTCCACAGCTTGGAGGGAGGAAGTACGATAGGTGCGGGAGGTAAGAGTTAATAAATTTGGAGCTGGATAAACACAACAGACCAGACAGACTTATAGGAGCAGCAAAGGCAATATATTGATCTTGGAACTTTCGTCAGGACTGGTGAGGGGGAGAGGATCCCAGAAATGGAGTGATGGGATATGGAAGGGCGGCGTGTAGGTATAGTGGTGGTAGGTATATGCAGGTATGAGGTTGCTGTGATTGGTCAGTGGGAAGGATGGAACAGATACAGGTGGGTTTGGTCAGGGAAAAGGGACAAGGGATAAGGCTCTGGGAGGAGGGCTTTTGAAGCAGCTTCAGTCAATATTGAGGACATTGTGCTATCAGTTTCAAAGGTAATCTCTCAAGTGGTGTTACTCTGACAGTGGATAGGCTAAGGATGGTCACGTCGCTGGGCGAGTGGGAGTGGAAATTAAAATGAATGGTAACTGGAAAGTCGAGTTGGTTGTGTCGTGTAGAGCACCAATGCTCCACACAGAGACTGATCCTGGCCCACCGAGCTCGTCTCCAACTCCCAACAGGGTCTCCTCTATGTTGTGGAAACCAAAGGGAGACTCAGGGACATATTCATGTAGTATCTGCTCTCTGCACGCTTGAACAAACGCAGCATTCCAGTTGTCATCCATTTCAATCACTCCCCTCCCCGTGTTCATCCGGCAACAGGTCCATCTTTGGTCTCGTCCACTGTCAGAGTGAAGCCAAACAGAAACTGGAGAACACAACTTGATATTTCAGCTGGAGACCTTACAGCTCAATGGTCTCAATATTGACTTCACTGGCTTCAAAGTCTCTCAACCCACAGCCTTACCCCATGTCCTCTTCCCTGACCTGACCAAAGTTGTCCATCTTCCCATCCGTATGTCTGTTGCATCCTTCCCACTGACCAATCACAATAATTCCCTGCCTGCATCCCCCCATCGCCATTCCACCTACCCTTCCAACAGCTCCACGCCCCTCCCTCTATTTACTTCCCGGTTCCCCTTCCCTCACTCCAATCCTGATGAAGTCTTTCAGCCTGAAACGTTGACTTTCCTGTTCCTAGGATGCTGTCTCACTTGCTTTGCTTTTTCAGCTTCATATGGATTGGGGACATAGTTGCACGTTGAGACCTTATCAGCAACAGATTTTATTGTGCTTTTCAAATTCATTTTTGTCTGTTTACTGACAATCTTATCTGAACATTCTCACTGCAGGATCTAGGAAACATTCTTTTTGTCACTAATGCTCCTGTCTGCTTCGAACTGATTTCCTTTGTTTTAACCGTACTTTCATCTTTGATGTTCACAATGGCATTGTAAACGTAACTCTTGTTATGCTGTAGCTTAATCACACCATTTCCAATATACTTCACAACTTCCTTGTTCTTATACTCCACACATCTTTTCATAAACCCAAAGATCCAATAAGTCCTTCTAACATTTCCTGTCTTCTTGTCCCTCTCTCCTTAAACGGGGAGGTTACATTTACCAGTCCTCCCTTACTCCAACATTTACTGAAAGATCACCAACAATGCCGCAACAATCGCCTTCCGTGTCACTACGAGACCAACTGGTCTCGCTGATTGATTCAACTTCACCTTCCCCAGCACCTCCTCCTTACTGAGGTCAGTATACTCACCTCTATACCCTGACTGTCTTGAAGTCTGGCATTTTACTGGTGTCTTCCACCGTGAAGACTGATGTAATGTATCTGTTCAATTCCTCTCCCATTCCATTGCTTCCCATAAATACTCAAGCCTCATTTTCCAAAAGTCCTTTGTTTGTTTTTTACTCCCTGTCTTCCTTGTTATATATCTCAAAATCGTTTTCGTTATTATTTTACAGGATTAAGAAGCGTAATATTATATTTCACCCTCTCCTCCCATTTGCTGTTATTAGTTATCCATGCTCGAATTTGTAGATTTCCTAATCTTTTGGATTCCTAATAATCTTCACACCATTGTGTGCATTTTCTTTTGTTTTATGCTGTCCCTGAATTCGTTATCACGCACGGCTGACTTGTCTTCTGCTGAATATTGTTCCTCTTACTTGGGGTGAATTTCTGATGTGCTGCTGAATTATCTCCTGAAACCTCTGCCATTGCTGTTTCACCATCTTCCCGTGCTCAGCTTCCCTTCCAACTAACTCAGGCCAACTGCTCCCTCATGTCCTGTAATTACATTACTCAATTATAAGACATCACATCCAAAAGTGAGCAATAGCTGTAAACAGAAGGAGGGAAGTCTGAGGCATAGGACAGAAAGAACGATTGGACGATGTATCAATTAGATTAAAAGAGAAATCGAGGGACAGATAGAGAGAGAATTTCGACATGGAGATATAAAAATAGAGAAGTCTACATGACTGACATATGTAGATGTATTTCTGTATTTGGTTTGACAATTCCTGTGTGTTGTGGTCCTTTGTACAGTGTATGTGCAACAGAATTATATGTTGAAATGTCGGTCTGATGCCAGAACTTTGATCTCCAGCATTATGACAGGCAACAGTTGTTGACAGAACCCAGCAGGCCAATGTATATGTTTCCCGGTAGAAAATTGTTTAACTGAAATAAATTGGAACACAAGAAGCAGGAATTTATAACATATATCCTGACAAGAATTAGAGATTAGGTCTGGGAATGCAAGGAAGAGGCAGGAGGTAGAGGGTACGTTAAAAGAAGGGGAACATAACATCTCAGCTGAAGACTAAATAACATGTTAACGTTTTATGAATTTTGTACATCACGTGCATCATTTTTGTTAACTATGTATCTCTTGTTCATTCTGGATATGGTGCACACATATGAACAGTCTTATGTATCTGCATGCATGCATGCGCGCACACACACGCACACACACACACACACACACACACAGACACACTCACTCAAACAAACAGACACACACATACAGACACCCACACACACACACACGCGCACACACACACTCACAAACAAACAGACACACACATACAGACACCCACACACACACACACACACGCACACACACACACAGACACCCACACACACAGATTCACACTCACACACAGAGACACACATACAGACACCCACACACACTCACACACAGAGACACACGCACACGCACTCATACACACACAGGCACACACACTCACTCACACACACAGACACACACGCCCCCACACAGACACACAAATACTCTCACAGACACAGAGGCACTCTCTCTCTCTCTCTCTTTCTCTCTCTCTCACACAGATGCATACACTGATCAATCGTTATTCGGCCATTCCATTTCAAATTATCCTGTTTTATTTACATTGTCACTTGCAATTCCTTCTTCCGAATATATTCTGTTTCTTTCTCTACATTTGATGTTATTCTGTCTGTCAAGAAGACATTGGGGACTGGGGGCATGTCACTTTACTCCTCATCAGTCTCCACAGTCACTGTCTTCTATTCCTTTCTGTTTCTTAGTCCATTAAAAATACATACTGTGTCTGACCCTTGAATCCAAAAAAACGGGTCACTTTTTTAAGATTACTTACAGTATGGAAACAGGCCCTTCTGCCCAACAGGTTCACAACGAACTTCCGAAGAGTAACCCACCCAGACCCATTCCCCTACCCTCTATTCATCCCTGACACTATGGGCAATTTAGCATGGCCAATTCACCTAACCTGCATATCTTTGGACTGTGGGAGGAAACCGTAGCACCCGCCCACGCAGACACGGGGACAATGTGCAAACGCCACACAGACAGTTGGCCAAAGCTGTTCAGTAAACAAAACATTTACTTTTTGGCTAAGGCTACAAAAAAATCTAAAAAAGAAAAGGCATACAAACTGTGCAATTAGATGTTTGCACCTTTGCAAACAAATTATTGAATTGCATTGTGTAAACGATAATTGACTGATAAAAGATATGAGAGTATAATCCAGCGAAATACGTAGCATAGCGAGAGAATAACAAGCGATTACATTTAAACTTGAGGATGATGGACTAACATTTATTATGTCCAGAAAAAACAGATGGTGATTTGTGAGAAATTGCATTTTCCCCATGATATGTAATTCCAAGTAGCACACGTACCAGTGTGGAGACCCCATGTTGATTGAGAGGGTGCTCCAGGCTCTGAATGAATTCTCACCGTCTAAATATGCAGCTGATGTGTGTCTCTGCACTGTTCATAAATCTACCAGTAGCTTTAATGCCTTACTCCTGAAATTGTTCGCCATTCCCACCAGCTTCTAACCTCTATAGGAGTGCAATAATGTCTTCTCGGAGATAGAAGGCATTTCCTTGAGACTTGGCACAAATCATTCACTTTTCCTTCTCACGTTCAGCAAACCAAGTTAAAGTGACACATATGTACCACGAGTAAAGTACCAGGAGGAACAACATAGAACAGTCTATCTGTTTAGGCTCTGCTTCACTCTTTGTTATGTTGGAGCATCAAATACATCTTCCTATTTCTGTACACGTGGTTCGATATGCTGAATGGCCACCTCCTGGTCATCTGGAAGGAGCTCAAGGACCTGACTTGGCGACTCCGGTGTTCCTGTTTAATATCTCGATGTGCTGACTGCGCTCCTTTCCTCCTTATGTAATAGGCAGGAGTATGTAATAACCTTATGTAATAACCAAGCATCTAAATTGAGAATTTCTGCCTCACATCTAGTCTGAAGCGGATTTTGAAAATAGACCCAGAGGAAGGTCAGTGAGGATACATGAGCAGACATTCAAGCAGATATCCTGAACCGCTCAGTAATTATTGTTTCTGTTCAAAAGAAGAACTCCATAAGCATGTGAAACACCATCGTTCACAAAAGCTCTCAAGAATACTATTGATGAGCATTAGTGAAGGTCCAGATTTATAATGTTTATTTCAGGGACCATAAGCTGATGTTAAGCATGAATTTCAGCTGTGCTTCCTGATTTACCCCGTTCGCCTCCGCCCCCCCCCCCCCCCCCCACCGAAAGCACTGCCATTGCTGCTCCATGCTCTTCCCTGCTCGTCTCCCTTTCCTGATTCCAGGTTCTTCTTCTCAAATTACGGAGAACATTCTCTCATATTATGGTCCCTACCCATTTCACCTGAAATTCTCTGATCAAGTCTACCTACTCTGCTGTAGCATCAAGCTGCGTATTGTGCTGCCACTTTACCTTTGGTCTCAGTGTGGCTCGGCCTCTCCATTCATGCTGTTTTACACCTCCCACTCACATCTCATTCCAGAATGTTTCCTTCTCGGAGTAAACCTTATTGAAAACACCTCTCCCCCTTTGCACTGAATTCACACTGTGATCCAAATTTCAAAAAGTATACTCAGCCTTCATCTCACTCTGAGAAAGGGAGCTGCACACTGACCGTGTGGTACAAGAATTCCCCTTCTAATATGGTTCAGGCCAGAGATGCGCTTTCACTTTAGAGATCATCACACGATTGGACAAAGCAATTCAGGTGTTTGACCTCTTATTGGTACTCGTAAGAGTTTCCTGTTGCCTTAGTGTGGTAACATGGAGGAAAACAAATCACAGTATGAAGCTTGGGCTGAGTGTTATTTATCTGTCATTTGAATACTGTTTCAAATTTGCAGTGTTTATCTTTAAATGCTTGTTCGTAAAGTTAGTGTCAGATAGCGCGTAGGACGTTGAGGGATGACATTGTAGAAGTTTATAAAATCATGAGAGGTATGAATAGAGTGAATAACCAAGGGATTTTCCACGGAATGGGGGAGTTCAACCATAGAAGGAATAGGTTTAAGGTGAAAGAGGGAATATTTGAAATGGACGAAGGATCAATGTTTTCACACAGAGGGTGATGTGTGTATATGGAATGAGTTGTCAGAGGAAGAGTGGGAGATGCAAGTACAGCTATAACATTTAAAACTCATTCGGACAAACATATGAATGGGAAAAGTTTAGAGGCATATGTACAAAATGTAATCAGATGGGACTAGTTTACTTTGGAAAACCTGGTCAGCATGGACAAGTTGGACCAAGGGTTCTGTTTTTGCGCTATATGACTATGAATCTAGAAAGGGAGGAAAAGAGAAAAATCATATGGTGTAGTCAATTGGCAAGAAATACAAAAAACAAGCAGCACGAGCTTTTCCGAGCATATAAAAAAAGTTCAAGATGAGTGTGTGACCTTAGGTGAAATTAAGTCAGGAAAGTATACTGATGTAAATTGGAGGGTGTGACTGAATAATTGCCCATAGGGAGCAGACAGATAACTTAAACCCGTGTTTTACATCTTTCCTCACGGGGAAAGCACAATAAGTATTTCAATGGTGTAAACAAAATGGTAATATGAGGGAAGTTCTTGAACCATCTCTAACAAAGGGAAAAAGGATTTTTCTAACAAATAAGAGTAAGAGTAGACAGGTCAGCAGTAATTCATAGCTGGTTTTGAAAGAAGTCGCCACAGTCTTGGAGTCATTCCGCCCTCTCTATCAGATGTTAGTTCTGCTGTTTGTTAATGTAAGCAGTAAGTGCGGTAGCTTGAATGCGTTGTCATCAGGTTTAGGTACACACTTTTCTGACATGACACTCATCCCTGATTCAGAGATCGGCTTTATGGTAATGGTAGACTGAGAGATTATATTGTTGTTGAATATAATTCTCCTGCTGCTGCTACTACAGTTGCTATGATTTGCAGCATCACATGAATTTCCAGTTTGAGCAGCAATATCTGCAATACAATTCTGCTGCCTGTCCTCAATTCGCACGGGGACCCGGTCACCCTTCTCCCCTGTACACAGTGCCCTATCCCGGTTTCTGATGTGGGAACGCTTCCTTTTTGAAAAATTATTATCCTGTTAGGGTCTCTCCATGATGCAATGCCTCCAATTTGTACATTCCTCAAAAGCATTTAACGTTTTTATCTGAATCTTTCCCCCTCCAGTAATGCCATCTTCTGCTTAAAGCGAATGTGTTTCCCTCGGTTTCTCTCCATGACCATGATTAAGATTCTGTCGTGTCGGTGATTCCAGCCTTATGTAGTTTCAGAACAGATGAGTTTGTATACCTTGCGTTATCATTCACTTCGCAGTGTATGGCGCTCCCTGTTGGACAGGGACGTGTGAGCAGCTTTGACACACATGTTTGAAAGTTGTTCAAAAACAGAAATTACTGAAGACACTGACAAGTCTGACAGCATCTGTGGAATGAAAGCAGAGGTAATCTTTCGGGTTCGGTGACTGTTCCTCAAAGCATCCAGTAAGTCCAACAATTTTTGGTTTTGTTTCAGATTTCCTGTATCCAATGATCTTTGCTAAATTGAAAATGTGTTCTGTACCTTTTCATTTTTGAAGGAAATCAGTGAGTCAGAGAAACAATGTTAATCTTTCAAGTCCAGTGTAAATCTTCTTCAAACGTGTAAAGGATTGAAAGACGAGCGTTTTAGTATCTTGGCAGAGGTGGGAAATAGTGTTTGGAGGCCCAGTGCGAAAGACAAATGGGCTTTAAATTGTGGTGAAAGAGACACAGACATATTAATGTGTAAATTAACGTGTAAATATTAGAAATTGATTTTCTCTGTAGAATGCAACATAAACAAGACACGAACTTAGGGAGCCCAGGAGGGAGAGTGTATGGAAAAGGGAGAACAGCCATAATGGGTTCAGACAGTGAATGTATGGAATTGAATATTAACTCCTCCAGACTGTAACGTACCAAAGTGTAAAGTGAGGTGTTACTCGAGCTTGGGTTGTGCTTCATTTGAATATTGCAGCAGCCTGCATTTTCTTAGAATCCCTACAGTGTGGAAACAGACCCTTCAGCCCAACAGGTTTATACTGACCCTGCAAAGAGTATTACACCTAACATCAACATCCCTGAACACAATCGGCGATTCAGCATGGCCAGTTCACCTAACCTACACAACTTGGAACTGTGACAGGAAGCTGAAAGCTACGCACCCCTCAACTCACTGCTATCCATGTGCATGTCCAAAAGTCACATAAATGTCCCCAATGACTCTGCTTCCACCACCACCTCTGGCAATGCATTCCATGCATTCACAACTCTCTGCGAAAAGAACCTACCTACATCTCACATCTCTCTTTTACCTTCCCCCTAATATTTTCAAACTATGACTTCACGTACTAGTCAATCCCGCCCTGGGGAAAAGTCTCTGGATGTTGACTCTATCTATTCCTCTCATTATTTTGTACACCTCGATCAGATCTCCTCTCTCCTCCTTCTCTCCAGAGAGAAAGGTCCAAGCTTGTTCAAACTTCTTTCATAAAGCAAGCCTTCCAGTCCAGGCAGCATCGTGGTAAACCTTCTTTGCACCCTCTCCAAGGCCTCTGTATCTTTCCTATAGCAGGGCGTCCACAACTGGACACAATATTCAAAGTGTGGTCTCACAAGGGACAGGTCGTGCTGCAGGAAAACTTTGCGGCTCTTGAACTCGATCCCGCTGTTAATGAAAGCCGAAACACCATATACTTTCTTGACACCCTATCCACTTGCTTGGCAACTTTGAAAGGATCTGTGCACTTGTTAACCCAGATCCCTCTAGTTGCACCACACTGCCAAGAATCCTGTATTTAATGCTATATTCAGGATTCGAATTTGACCTTCCAAAATGCATCACTTCGCATTTACATAGAACATAGAACATAGAAGGATACAGCGCAGTACAGGCCCTTCGGCCCTCGATGTTGCGCCGACCGAATCCTACCTAACCTATACTAGCCCAATAACGTCCAAATGCCTATCCAATGCCCGCTTAAATGACCATAAAGAAGGAGAGTTCACCACTGATACGGGCAGGGCATTCCATGAACTCACAACCCGCTGTGTGAAGAATCTACCCCTAACATCTGTCCTATACCTACCACCCTTAATTTAAAGCTATGTCCCCTAGTAACACCTGACTCCATTAGCGGTAAAAGGATCTTAGTATCTACCCTATCTAAACCCCTAATCATCTTATACTCTATCAGATCTCCCCTAAACCTTCTCTTCTCCAATGAGAACAGCCCAAGTGCCTCAGCCTTTCCTCATAAGGTTTTCCAGGTTGAACTCCATCTACCATTTCTCAGCCCAGCTCTGCATCCTGTCTATATCGCGCTGCAGCCTACAGAAGACCCCTATACTATTGACGACACCTCCAACCGTTATGTCATCAGCAAATTTACTAACCCACCACATAACCTCCTCATCCAAGTCATGTATAAAAACTACAAAGATCAGAGGCCCAAGAACGTAGCCCTGTTGGATCCCTCTCAACACTGCCCTCCAAGCAGAATACTTTCCATCTACAACCACTGTCTTCCTTCAGCCAGCCAGCCAAGTCTGAATCCAGATAACCAAATCTTCCTGTATCCCATCCTTCCAGACTTTATGAATGAGCCATCAATGGGGAACCCTCTCAAATACCTTGCTGAAGCCAACATGCACCACATCCACTGCCTGACCGTAGTCAACCTGTCTTGACACCTCAAAGAAATCAAGAAGATTTGTGAGGAACGACTGCCCTTTAGTCACACTATGTTTTGCCAGATAGTCATAAATCCTATCCCTCGGAACTTATTCCAAACTTTGCTGACCACAGACATAAGACTGACTGGTCTCTAATTGCCAGGGATTTCCCTATTACCTTTCTTGAAATAAGGAACAACTTTCGCCTCCTTCCAATCCTCCGGTACGACTCCAGTGGAGAGTGAGGAGGCAAATATCATCACGAGTGACTTTAAAACCTCCTTTCTTGCTTCCCGGAGCAGTGTAGGATAAATCTGGTCTGGCCCTGGGGACATATCCATCTCAATGTTTTCCAAAATTGCTAGCACATCAACTTCATCAATCTTGACCTGGTCAAGACTGATCTGGCCCAGCTACTCTAAGTTTTCATTTACAACACGTTCTCTTTGCTTGGTGAAAATCGAAGCAAAAAACTCATTTAGGGCTTCCCCTATCTGCTCAGACTCCATGCAGAAGTTCCCTACGCTATCCCTGATCGGCCTTACCTTCTCCCTGATTATTCCCTTATTCCTCACGTATGAGAAAAATGCTTTTGGATTCTCTCTAATACTTCTTGCCAAGCCTTTTTTCGTGCCCCATCATGGCTCGCCTCGTTCCATTTATGAGCTCCTTTCTAGCAAGACTGTAATCCTCTAAAGATGTGCTAGATTCTTGCTTCCCCCATCTTCCGTAAGCTGCCTGCTTCTTTTTGTGGAGAAGTTTCTCTGTTCTCATCATCCAAGGTTCCTTAATCTTACCCATTCTTACCTGTCTCAGAGGAACAAATTTGTGTATCACTCGCAACAACTGCTCCTTAAACAGTCTCCACATATCTGCTGTACCCTTTCTGTGGAACAATTGCTCCCAGTCTGTACTTCTCAACTCCTGTCTGATAGCATCATAATTTCCTTTTCCACAATTAAACATCTTCCCTCGGAAACTGCACCTTTCACTCTCGCAGACTATGCTACATGTGAGGCAGTTGTGATCACTTTCAACAAAGTGCTCTCCCACCGTGAGTTCTGACACCTGTCCTGGCTCGTTGCTGAGCACCAAATCCAAAATAGCCTCTCCCCTCGTCGGTCTATCTACATACTGAGCAAGGAAACGGTCTTGAACACACCTGACAAAAACGGCTTCATCCACACCATCTGCACTTAGGAGGTTCCAGGCGATATTGGAAAAGTTGAAATCACCCATAACAATAACCCTGCTACGTTTGCATTTTTCTAGAATCTGCCCGCCTATGAGATCTTCAATCTCTCTACTGCTATTAGGTGATCTGTAGAAAACCCCCAAATGCCGTGTCTGTTCCCTTGCTGTTCCTAAATTCCACCCATACTGTCTCAGGAGACAAACCTTCCTCAACAACCTTCATTTCTGTAGCTGTGACGCACTCTCTGATTAGCAATGTTACACCCTTTCCTCATTTTCCACCCATCCTGTTCTTTTTTAGATAAAATTAGATTACTTGCAGTGTGGAAACAGGCCCTAGGGCCCAACAAGTCCACACCAACCCTCCATAGAGCAACCCACCCAGAACCAGTCCCCTACATTTACCCCTTCATCTAACACTATGGGCAATTTAGCATGGCCAATTTACCAAAACTGCACATCTTTGAATTATGGAAGGAAACCGGAACTCACCCACGGGGAATAATTGCAAACTCCACACAGACAGTCCCCTCAGTTGGGAATTGAACCCGAGTCTCTGGCGCTGTGAGGCAGCAGTACTAACCATTGAGACACTGTGCCGCCCCGAAACATTTTTAAACGTTTTAAACCCTGGAACATCAAGCAACCATCCCTGCCCCCGTGAAACCTACATCTCTGTTATGGCCACGACATCGTAGCCCCAAGTACTGATCCATGCTCTAAGTTTGTCACTCTTATTTCAGACATTCCTTGCATTAAAGTAGACACACTTCAACTTATCCCTTTGTTTCATCGCGTGAGAAACCTTCCTGAAAGATTAAATATATCCTGTCACTGTCCCGTCTGCAACTAATCCCCTCTCAGACATGTGGTCTTATTCCTACCCCCCTGCCAAACTCATTTAAACCGGCCTGAACCACACGAGCATACCTCCAAAACAGTACATTTGTGCCCTTCCAGTTCATGTGCAACCCGTGTTTCGTGTATAGGTCCCACCTTAACCAGAAGGTATACGGATGGTCTAGGTAACTGAAGCCCTCCCTCCTGCACCACCCTCGAAGTCACGTGTGAAGCTGCATTCGCTGACTATTCCTCATCTCACTAGCTGGTGCCACTGGTAGCAAACCTGAGATCACTACTCTACTCGTCCTGCTCTTCAGCTTCCAAACTAACTCTCTGGAGTCACTTTTCAGATCCTCACTCCCTTTCCTGGCTATATCGTTGGTGCCAAATGATCTGGTTTCCACAGCCTTCTGTGGTAAGGAATTCCACAATTTCACCACTCTGTGGCTAAAGACGTTTCATCTTTTCTCCGTTCTAATGGGTTTTCCCTTTTCTCTACGCCTGTGTCCTCCTGCCAGTGCCAACGTCCTCCCAATTTTGTCTGTATCCAGATCATTCAATATTCCGTAAGTTTCAATTAGATCCCCCCTCATCCTTCTAATCTCCATCGAGTAAAAACCCAGAGTCCTCCAATGTTCCTCATGTGTTAAGCTTTTCATTTCTGGTGAACCTTCTCTTGACACACACCAAGTCTAATACATCCTTCCTGAGGTATGAGGCACAAAATACTGGAAATGTGGTCTGATTAGAGCCTTAGAAAGCCTCAGAATCCCCAGCATTATATCCTACTCCTCTCAAGATGAATGAAATATTGTATCTGCCTTCTTAACTACTGATTCAACCAGCAAGTTTATCGAAGGCGAATCCTGCGCTTGGAATCCCAAGTCCCTTTGTTACTCAGATTTGTGATTTTTTTTCCCATTTAGTAAATAGTCCATGCCTATATTCTTCATAAGAAAGTGCATGACCTCACACTCTCCCACATTGTATTCAATCTGCTGCTCCTTTTCCCACTCACCTCAACTGTCGAAATCTTTCTGTAGGATCCCTACCTCCTCAATATTAGGTGCCCCTCTACCTATCTTTGCTTCATCTGCAAACGTAGCCAGAATGCCTTCTGTCCAGCCATTCAGATCATTAACCTATAAAGTGAAATTTTGTGATCCAAACACTGACTCTTGTGGAATACTGCTAGTCACCGGCTGCCATCCTGAGAGACAATTTCTTTCCTCACTCTGCATTCTGTAAGAGAGCCAACCTTTTATCCATGCTAGTACCTCTCCTCTGACACCATGGGTCCTTATCTTACTCTGCAGCCTTCTGTGGGGTACCATATCAGAGGCTTTCTGGAAGTTCAGATCAGTAACACTCTCTGGTCCAACCCGTCGTTACCTCCTCAAAGAATTCTCATTATCTTGAGAGCAATGTAGGTAATTGAAATGGGGAGCAATCAGAATGTCAGGGTCATTCCTACAGACAGAGTGGAGATGTTCATCAAAGCAATTTCTGTTTAGCTCAGTAATGTAAAGGAGACTGCATTGTGAGCGGCAATGACAGGAGATTGGATTGAAAGCGTAAAAGTGAAATGCTGCTACACCTGGAAGGTGTGTTTAGAGCCTTGGACAGTGAAGAGGGAAGAGATGAATTGGCAAAAGTTGCAGCTTCTGCATTTACTAGGGAAGGTGCCATGGGGGTGAGGGGAAATGTTCGGGGTAATGGAGCGTGCCACAGAAGGAATGGTCCCTGTGAATTTCTGACAGTGGACGGGAGGGGAAGATGTGTTTGATGGTGCTGTACTGCTGGAGGTGGTGGAAGTGGCGGAGGATGATTCTGTGAATGCAGATTCTAGTGCAGCAGGAAGTGAGGACAAGGGTAGAACTATCATTGTTCTGGGAAGGAGGGGACGGAGTGAGGGCAGAAGTGAGGGAGATGGGACAGACACAGCTGAAAGCTCCGTCCATCAGATTTAGGGGATTTCTCGTTTGAGAGAAAAGGATGACATGTAGGAAGCTTTCCAAAGGAACGTGGCATCATCGAACAGAAATGACAGACAGGGAAACTGGGAGAATGGAGTCACCCTCCGCTGATCATGTGTTCAGCACCAAACGTAGGTTCCCCCTGAATGATTGAAAAGAGCCAGGCATTTCAAATGCAGATTTCCGTCATATACCTGGTCAAACACGGAGTGTGAAAATAGACACAGATGAAGGTCAGCAGATGTGTGCGTATGTGGGGGTGGGGGGTGGGACGGTGAAGGTGTGGGAACATTTAAGCAAGTACTGATTAATAACTCACAGTAATGTTTGGCTCTGGTGAAAAAGAAGATGATATGAAGATGTGAAGATGAACCACCCTTGATGCACAAAGGCCTTGAAGGATACTAATCAATCACAAACTAAAGAATTCAGGTTGGTGAGCTCGAGCGACGGCCACATTTGTGAAGTTTACTTTTGGAACAAGAAGCAGATGGTATAAAACAAAATACAAAGAAAAAACATTTCAAAACTGGCAAGAAATATGAAAAGAAACTAGCCGCAAGAGTTTCCGATATCGAATAAAAAAGCATTCATGATGTGTGTGTGACCCTTGGAAGGAAGGCAGGAAAGTATATGTGGGACACCTGGAGGATGTGACTGGGGAACTGGTTTCAGGGAACAGGCAGAGAATTTAAAACAGTATTTTGCATCGTTCCTCACAGGGGAAGGCACGAAGAGTTCGAATATTATAAACAAAATTGAAAGTTTTGTACAGTCTCTAACAAAATGAACAAAGCTTTTCTCAAACAGTAAAGACCAAAGGTAAACAGATCATCATCAATTCATAGCTTGTTTTAATAGAAGTGGTTACAGAGTGACTGGCGGCACTGTGTGAAATATTCCATAACTCTCGGGATTGCAGGAGTGTTCCAGTGAAACTGGCGAAACTCCAAAGTGGCGCCTGTCTTCAAGAAGAGAGTGAGTCTTCAAGTGTTTAGGTGCTCCCTTTGTCTGAATAGTGGAGCATATTTGAGAGGCTTAATGGCCTCATGATGCACTTTCATTCTGAGTGATATATAAAAAAAGTAAAACTCTACTCCTTCCTCTGATGCGTTACATACTGGGGGATGAACATTTTGCTGAACTTGAATTATTTTGAAAATTATCTGGAAGATTGTACAACCGACATCATCCAGAGAATTCTAGAAACTGCACTCATAAGAACATTTTATAACCATGTGGGGGTATTGCATAGGTGAGAGAGAGAGAGAGAGAGAGAGAGAGAGAGAGAGAGAGAGAGACAGAGCTGCATTGCAGTGGTGAGAGTGTTGGAGCCTTATTCTGGGGAAGGCGCTAACAGATACACAATGAGTGTGAGAGAGTAGAGAGATTACGGTGACCCTTATCCTGACAGAGCGGGAAAGGGTATTGATGCTTGTCCTGTATTGCTGGACTTTTCTTCGGACCGCAGATGCTGCACTGAGCTGGGTGGTGTGCTCAGACCATGCTCTGGAAAGAGAATTGTCCCCCACCGTACTAGACCAGTCACCAGGACCTCCGTGCCCCTGTCGACAAGCTGTGGTGTAATTGCCCCTTATCTGCCATGCTCAGATAAACTGTGCAGGGCAGCTCCAAACTGAGAAAGCTCAACCGTGTGCCCATTGGCCTTTTAAAAATGGCAGCAGTACCAGGGATCAATGAATATCCATGGGCATCCGGGCGATAGTGAGCACTGCCAGCCATAATGGGTGGGAAAATCGGGCTGGCGTTGAATGAGAGGGGCACCATGGGGAGGAATGGGTAGTTAATCAGTTGTGTTCGATAAGATAACACCAGGAAACTAGCTCTGCCTCGTGCAGATTTTCCTTCAGTCACATTCGATGAAAATGGCACTGAGACAAATTATTGTACGATTCAGCCCAATGAGTTGAAGACTCTGCTGATCCTACTCCCAGTTACAACGCTACAGGACAATTGCTTATCCAAAACTCTCAATCACCTTAACTTACACCAATATCCTGCTCACCCATCATTCCTAGAAACAGTGGCTTATATTGCAAGATGCTACCGAAATGTTCTCATTTCACAATTTTTAATCCTACCATCAGACCCTTCTCTGAAATTCTCTCTTAATCTCCCCCTTTCTTTTAACCAATTTCCTCCCATTTGTTGGTATTTAAACTGATTCCCCCGCCATCTCTGTCTGGCAGTGAATTTCACACCCACAGCACTCCTGTGTCATGCCACAATGGAGATATGGAGCTGTAAATGGAGAGATGCTGCACATCCTGTCACTTCCAGCATGAGCAACAAGTTTCCCCACGCTGGGCAGTGATCTAGCATAGTGTTACATAGCAATTCAGCGATTGGTGAACACAGCTGCGTATGCTGGGAAGGTAACTGCTCCAGATTAAAAGATAAATTCACTGCTATTCACTGCACAGCTCCCCATGCTGCACAGATATTCAGTCCATGTATATAGAACAATGCCTTTGTGTGTTCTGCACAGCGCCCTGTGCTGGACAGATCATCGAGTCCAAGTTTATAGATCAATGCACTGTTGGATACAGAAGTAGTGAACATGTGAGCTCTAAACAGTGTTCGATTCTGAACTGATTGCTGAGCAGTACACTAGCCTGGTCTACTCAGTGCTTTATGTTGAGGAGGTACCTCATCTGGGCATACACGGGTCTGGGCTGGATCTGAGAGGTGGATTGGGTATCCGATATAATTCCTGACATGATTATCACTCCTCCAGCTCGGCCCATTCCGCTGATAAACGTGAGGTGCTGTGTTTGAGATAGAATTTACTTTGTCGAAATATTCGACATTAAGCAAAACACAATTTATTCGAAGACTGTCGATAAAAGACAACAAAAGGAAGAGGAATTTGCAAAACTTAATTCTGTTGGAAAACTTAGCACAATAATAGTTTATTTAACTACTATACAGTAACTGCTCCAATATGGTATCATCGGATAAGCACACAAATGTCAAAAAACAAATGCAGGAAACAGATTGTCTGACATGCAGTTCTCCAATCCAGGAGGAAAGAACATCAAAAGGCACTTCAGAGAGAAATCTCAGAGACAATGTGCAGCCCCCGGGAGAGATTTACTGCCTTCCAACCCTGCTGAGGCTCCAGCAATAACTGGCGAAAGGTAAAACTAAGAATCCTGGTTCTGCAAGAGTTTGACCACCACTCCACAGGACAAGGCCGCGGCTGCAAGAACATAAGGAATGGACTGCATTTACATCGTCTATGGCTCTGTGGGTGTCTCCTAAAAATGCCTAAACCCACCTAAGCCATTTAATGCTGGACAGACAAAAGTCAAAGTTAAACATATATAAATAAAGCAAAAAGATGCAGCAGGCCTGGTGATCAGACACAGACGGCCTCGGGAGCCCAGCAATTCCTATACTGCCAAAAAACAGTAGAATCATCGAGCTTGTGAAGAGAAAGAATTATGTCTCTCCTTTACCTCGATGTTTACAACTGGAGATGTGCCATTAGCCCAATAATCATCGATATCAAAATCCCACACAAACAAGTATTATTGTGATATATCAGAGTTGCCGTGAAATGGGTTAACTACAGCTGTTTGTTCAGTGACTGTGATTGATATCAGTCTTCCTGGACCTAACTGGGTCACTGGAGGATATCGCTCTTCCATAATTAGAGGCTTCTTTCAACTTGCTATGCCATAGTATTCAGCGCAGAGTCAACCTCAACAAGATTGGGATCAGCAGCTGCAGAGAAAGAGAGATCAGAATCTGAGAACATTAGAATGTTCCAACAATGGATCACAATCTGAGAACATTAGGCTGGAATGTTAGAACAATGGGCAGGAGTTTATCCTCGGGTCTTTACTGGCTTTCTCAGGATTGGCCATGGTTAGAGTTGCGGATACGAGCCGTACTGATGATTATTCAAGCTGGGTACTATCCCATCCTCGCTATCATTGGTGTGCCTGGTAAGCTTATCTCTATCAATTCTATGAATGATGCTGAATGTTATTGCTATTCTGGTTGATTATATTTAACAAAAACATAAACTTTCAGTCACAAACGCCACTTCATTCTTATGCATTTCCAAACTGCTTACTCATAAACATCTGAGAAGGTAAAAAACTGTTCAGAACCTTGAGTCTCCTCTTTACCGTGAACTGTTTTATATCTCCATATTCTCTCTGTCATCAAACCTGCCGACGCCCCCCTTCATAATATCCCCAATCTCCAGACTTGCCTGAGTTCTTTTGCTGACTTCGCTATCATGTACCCCTTCGTTAACGACAGATTTTATGGCTTCAGTTCTCTTCTGACCTCTCCTCCAGTTACAAATATTTTGACCACAAATGTGTTATTTTCTCGACAGTTACTTCATAACAGGGACTCTTAAACAGAGTAATAATTACACTGACTGTGTAATTCAGAGGCGCAAGTCATGACTCTAAAAGCATTGTCAGAAATCCTACCACAGCCGATGACTAAATTTAAGTTCCAATATCAAAAATTGGAATGAAACCTACTTTCACTCATGGCAAACATAAACCAGTAGGATTTCTGCTCATATTTAATTGATAACCTTTGGTAAAGAAACCTAACATTTTTGCACTGTCTGAACTAAGTGTCACCTCAGATCCACAACAATATGGTTGCCTCCATATTGCCTTGACAAATGGCCGCGTGGTCAAGGGTAGTTGTGATGGACAACAAATACTGCCCATGCCAGTGGTTCTGGCATCCCACGAAACAACAACACCAAATGTGGATGCTGGCGATCTGAAATAACATTCTCCACCGTCTGAAAGAATGTTGGAGAATCTTAGCAAGTGTGGCAGTCTGTCGGAAAAAAAAACACAAATAACGTTTCGAGTTCAGTGAAACTATCAAAACTGAATGCAACTGAGAAATAATATTATTATATCAGGGATGGATGGAAGGGGAAGCGGGAGGTTTGTGTCGAGTGGATGATGTCCAGCAAGAGAGAGAATGTGAGAGAGAAAGAGAGAGAGAGAGAGAGAGAATGTGAGAGAGAGAGAGAGAGAGAGAGAGAGAGAGGAAAAGCAAGCAAAAGGATTGCTGATGATGGACTGGAAGGAAAACAGAACGGGAAGTTATTCTACCATTTCCCCTTTTCACACATTCCTGAATATCGTATTTATTATGGGATGTCCCTGCTTACCGTGAGTTATGTTCCCTCTATCTCTCGTCTCTGAGTGTGGTGATCAACTCCATCAGCAATACTTATAGTCGCTGAGATATAGAGAAACCTAATGTTCCATTGTCAACTGCTTCTTTGGTGAGAGGAACTGTTACTGTGCGACTGTGTGAAGATGTAAGAGCTTTCTCAGCCAGGAAGAGAAACTGAGGAGCTGAAAAATGTATTGCTGGAAAAGCACAGCATGTCAGGCAGCATGAAAAGATCAGGATAATCGACGTTTCGGGCATGAGCCCTTCTTCAGGAAAGAGGAAAGTGTGCCAAGCAGGCTAAGATAAAAGGTAGGGAGGAGGGACTTGGGGGAGGGGAGTTGGAAATGCTATAGGAGGAAAGAGGTTAAGGTGAGGGTGTTAGGCTGGAGAGGGGGTGGGGGCGGAGAGGTCAGGAAGAAAATTGCAGGTCTTGAAGGTGGTGCTGAGTTTGAGAGTTGGGATTGAGACAAGGTGGGGGGAGGGGAAATGAGGAAGCTCGAGAAATCTGAATTCATCCCTTTGGTTGGAGGGTTCCTAGGCGGAAGATTCTTGGCAGTGTGGAGGAACAGAGGGTTCTTGGGGTCCGTGCCCACAGACTCCTCAAAGTTGCTATCCAAGTTGATTGGGTTGTTAAGAGGCGCATGGTGTTTTGGCTATCAGTTGCAGGGGGATTGAGTTTAAGAGACACGAGGTTATGCTGCAGCTCGATAGAGCCCTGCTCAGACCGCGCAGGGAATATTGTGTTCAGTTCTGGTATCCTCATTATAGGAAGGATAAGAAAGCTTTAGAGAGGGTAAAGAGGAGATTTACCATGATGCTGCCTCGACAGGGGGCAGGTCTTATGAAGAAACCATGAGGGAGCGAGGGCTTTTCTCACTGGAGGAAAAAATAGATGAGAGGTGACTTGATAGAGGTGTACAAGATGATGAGAGGCATAGAACATAGAACATTATAGCGCGGTACGGCCCTTAGGCCCTCGATGTTGCGCCGCCCTGTCACACACAGCTGAAACCCATCCCACCTACATTCTTCCATGTCCGTCCATTTGCCTGTCCAACGACGTCTTAAATGCACATAAACATGGCGAATCTATGACAGATGCAGGCAAAGCATTCCGTACCCTTACTACTCTCTGAATAAAGAAACTGCCTCAAACATCTGTCTTATACCTATCTCCCCTCACTTTCAAGTTGTTTCCCCTCGTGTTTGCCGTCCCCATACCTGGAAAAAAGAGAGAGTGATTGGCCAGAAACATTTTCCGAGGGCAGAAATGTCTATCTCTAGGTGGCATAAATTTAAGGTAATTGGAGGAAGGTTTAGGGGAGATATCAGAGGTAGATTATTTACACAGAGATTGCTGGGTGTGTGGAATGCACTGCCAGCGGTGGTAGTGAAGTCAAATACTTGAGGGAAACTTAAGAGACTCTAGGGTAGGCAATGGAACAAAGTGAACTGAAGCATGTAGGTTAGTCTGATCTTAGAGTAGGGCAAACGGCACAACGTCGAGGGCTGAAGGTCCTACCTGCATGCATTCATGTAGAACTCTGAGCTCAAAAACTGTATGAATTCATGTAAAACTCCGTTATCTCACTTTTTAGATTAGAATCAATATAAACATCATGGCATAGACAGACAACACAGGGTGCACCACTTTCAACATATTGTCTAGCTATCACCATTATTAACAGCTAACCTGAGAATGCAATTTTTTAAAACAAAGTTTTGTGATTTACATATGAAAAGTGAAACTATCATGGTATTCTAACAGATTAAAGGCTTAACAGACAATCAATTTTTCAATGTATAATTTCAGTTAAATCACACTGTAAATTTCTGCTCTAAATTCTGTGTTAGGCTTGAGCACTTCACTATCACCTGATGAAGGAGCGACACTCTGAAATCTAGCGTGCTTCAAATTAAATCTGTTTGATTATAAACTGGTTTTGTGTGATTTTTAACTTTGTACACCCCAGTCCAACACCAGCATCTCCAAATCAATATTGTTCTTTGTTCTGTGTTCGATGGAAGTGCTCAGGAAAACTTGAACATTAAGGGAGATTTGAGACTTAGAGCAGGTCAGTCTTGATCTTAGGGAAGGGCAAGGCAGGCTTCGGATGTGAATGTCCTCCCCCTGTTTATGATGTTCTCCCAATCTGTTTTTGGAAAGTTAGTAGGTGTTATTTTTCTGGAAGGTCTTTTATGGAATGGTTCAATCAGGGAGACCAGCGGATTTTATGAGCCATTGCTGGGTGAGATTTGGGGGTTGCATTCACAGTGAATCTGGTTCTCAAATATGATCAATAAATGAAGCAGAATTTACAGAGAGAGAAAGCACTGTAAAAAGAGATGAGCAACCTTTTTCATATCCAGTCTGGGCCTTCCAATTATATTGTCCAAATCTCCCAAACCGTGTGGGACAGTCTTGGTGGACGAAATGATCTCCTCTGTTTCTGTGCACTATGCTATAACAGTAAGTGGACTCCAGCTACTCCTGTCTAGCAGGCTGGAGGGGTTGAATGGAACACAGAAACTTGGGACAGAGGAGCAGGAGTGGGTCATTAGAGAATTTGAGCCTTCTCCACCAGGCATTAAGATTATGGCTGATCAGACTGTGGTCTCAGCCTCATCTTCCTCTCTGTGTCCCATTATCCGTGACTCACTTCTCTGTCAAATCTTTAACTAACTCAGCTGTGAAAACTTGAAATCAGAGAAGCATCACAAACTTCTGGCGAAGTGAATTCCCATTCGCATGGCACTTTTGGAATTTTTCCTCATATCGCTGTGAGAATAAGAGAGACATACAGAGTGGAAGCAGTTCCTTTTGCCCAAATTGTCCTTGCCAATCAAGCAGCTTAATCAGATCATGTCCCACTTCCCACATCCCTCTGAACCATTCCTATTTATGTACCTATCCAGATACATTACACACGTTTAATTGTACCGGCTTTCACCAATTCCTCTGACAGTACACCCACCAGCCTCTGTATCAAGGAGTTTCCCCTCAGGTCTCTTCTAAGTCTTTGCCCTGTCACCTTCACCCTATGCCGTCTAGTTCTGGACGCCACTACACTGGGAAAAAGATCTTGCCCATTCAGACTATCCATGCCCCTCAGGAATTTTTAAACCACTGTCATGTCACCATTCAGCCTCTGACAATCCAGGAGGAAAAGTCTCAACCTGTTCGTCATTTTCCTGTAGCTCAAACCCTCAGGTTCCAGGAAATGTTTCTAAATCTTTTCTGAAACCTTTCAAGTTTAACAACATTCACCCTTTAGCACAGTCGACTGACATGTACGCAGTATTCTTACAGTGGCCTCACCAACGTCCTGTACACGCGCAACACGCTATCCAACTCCTGTACTCAATGTTCTGACCGATTAAGGCAAGCATGCCAACTACGTTCCTCACCACTCTACCGACCTAAACACCATTTTCAAGGAACTATGAATCTTTAACCGTAGGTATCTTTGTTCAGCAACATTCCCCAGGGCATTAACCTGCTTTAACTTACCAAAATGCCAAACCTCACAATTATACAATTAAACTCCATCTGCCAGTCCTTGGCTCATTGATGGTCAAGGATCCCGTTATATTCTGAGATAATCTTATTCACTGTCCACTGCGCCACGTTGTTGATGTTATCTGTAAACCTACTAACCATGCCTCCGATAATCACATCAAAGTTGTTTATATCCGTGATGAAAAGCAGTGAGCTCAGCACTGATTCTTTCAGCACACCACTGGCCACAGGTCTTCAGTCTGGAAAACAATCCATTACATTCAATCCAATTTTGTATCCAATTGGCTAGCTTTTCCTAGATTACATATAACCTAATTTTATTAATCCGTCTATGATGGGGAACTTTACTAAATGCCTTGCTGAAATCTGTGTAAACAATGTACACCACAGTGTCTTCTTCAATCTTCTTTGTCACCTCTGTGTAATACTCAATCACATTAATTAAACATGATTTCCATCACACAAATCCATATTGACTGCCCCTAATCAGTCGTTGTCTTTCTAAATAGATGTAAATCCTATCGCTGAGAATCCCCTCCATAGAACTCCTCGACACTGACGTTGGCTGATTGAGTCGATCATTCCCTGTGTTTTTTTTAAAATTACTGCTCCCTTTTCTCGCCCGACTCCTCCACTGGCAACAAAAAATAATGATAACTAGGTTGGTGATATGGCCAATGATATAGTTCTCAGAGTGTGTCAGGGTCAGTGTTAGGAACAACTCAGGCAGATTTATTTAGGGGAGAAAGTGAGCACTGCAGATGCTGGAGATCAGAGCTGAAAATGTGTTGCTGGAAAAGCGCAGCAGGTCAGGCAGCATCCAAAGAGCAGGTGAAGAAGGGTTCATGCCCGCAACGTCGATTCGCCTGCTCTTTGGATGCTGCCTGACCTGCTGCGCTTTTCCAGCAACACATTTTCAGGTAGATTTATTTGATCCATTAAAAAAATGTCTATGAACAAAACAAAGTTGCTCAAACTATGATGGAAAGAGGAATGACGAGAAGATATTGCAAATATGTACATTGATATTTCTCTTTGAAAAATGCTGAGAAACACACACACACACACACACACACACACAGACACGCACACATATACACACACACACACACACACACATACACACACACACACACACACACACACACACACAAACACGCATGTATTGTCGAGAACAAACTGAAAAGAAAAATATCTGCAAGGTTAACATGAAAGAACATTGTCCGAATATGATTTGAACTCATGATCAAAGGGAAAATGAGAGTTTGACCCAAATGCTGTTCTCTTTGTAGAGTCATTAAGTCTTACAGCATGGATAGTGGCAGAGAGACTCTTTTGCCCAAACTCGTCCATGCTGACCCAAATATCCAACAACATTAACCTCATTTCCCAGCACTTGGCCCATAGCATTCTCGTCCTTTCCTGTCCATGTACTTGTCCAAATGCCGGTTAAATATCGTTAATATAAATGCTTCAACCACTTCCGTTGGCAACTCATTCCTTTTGTGTACCACTCTCTGTGTGAAACAGTTCCAATCAGTTTCTTTTTTATTCTTTCCCCTCTCACCTTAAACTGATGCCCTCTCTTCCTCGATTCCCCAACTCTAGGGAAAAAAAGGCTGGATCCATTCACCCTGTCAATGTAAACTTGTATAAAATCCCTCTCAGTCTTCTATTCTCGAAATAAAAAAGGACTCACTTGTCCAACCTCTCCCTATAATTCATACTATTGAGTTCTGGCAACATTTTTGTAAATTCTGTCTGCGCACATTCCAAATTAAAAACACTCTTCTGATCGCAATGTGACTAAAACTGAACACAGCACTACTAATGCAGCCTCATCAACTTCCTGAATAACTTCAACATTACTTCCCAACTGTTCACCTCCATATCCTGACCGATGCTTGCTAGTGTGGCAAAACCTTCTTCACTACCATGTCTAAATATGACACCACTTTCATAGAACGGTGGACCTAAATTCCATGTTCACTCTGCTCAACTGCACTCCTTAAGGTCCTAACAATCACCACGAAACTCCTACCTTGATCTAACGTTGCCAAAATATTCCTTGGCCCACTTCTCCAGTTTGAACAAGGTCCTGCTGCAATTTATGATATACTTCCTCACTGTGCATGATACCACCTATTTCAGTGTCATCTTCAAGTTTCCTAATCATGCCATGAACATTCGCAAGAACATCATTGTTACAGATAACAAACAACATTGGGCCCAGCACTGACCCCTGAGACACTTCATGTGTCACAGTCCTCCAGTCCGAGAGCATCCTTCCACTAGTACTCATTGCTTACAACCATGAAGCCAATTGTGTGTCTAATTTGCGAGCTCCCTCTGCGATTTGCCATCCGATTCTAACATTTCAGGCGAGCCTATCAATGGTAACCTTGTCAAAGGCCTTACTGAAAACTATACAGACTACGTCTACTGCCCTACCCCCATCAACATTCCTGGTCACTTCATCAATGAACTCAAACAAATTTGAGAGACATGATCTCCCACTCACAAAGCCATGCAATATTTCCAGTCTAAAAACAGCTATTAATAATAATTATTAAAATTAATAATAACAAACTAATAAATAATAAGATGAAATTTTCAATGGATAATAAACTATCCATGGTATGTGATATTGGAACGTGTATCATGGTTGAAGGGCAGAATAGAGTTTGTACCTGTGTCATTGAACTGCATTGAAAAAAACAAGGGTGGCATGTTGGTTCAGTGGCGAGTACTGCTGCCTCATAGTGCCAGGGATCCGGGTTTGGTTCCAGCTTCGGGTGACTCTCTGTGTGGAGTTTGCACATTCTCACTGTGCTTGTCTCTGTTTCGTCTGAGTGCTCCATTTTCGTTTCACATCCAAAGATGGAAAGCACAGGTGAATTCGCCATGCTAAGTTACCCATAGTGTTATGTGCATCCGTCAGTGGTAAATATAAGTGTGGCTTTGTTGGGCCAAATAGCCTGTTTCCATACTGTAGGGAATCTGTCAAAAATACTATGTCTAAACAAACGTTATCTTTTCAAATGCATGCATATCTCATCCCTCAGAGACTTCTCAAGTTACCTAGCTACCACGGATGTTAGGTTTCCTAGTCTTTGGATTCCAGATTTTTCTTTGCTACCCTTCTTGAATAATGGCACAACATTTGCTAATCTCCAATGTTCTGGAACCTAAACTGTAGCTACCGATGATACAAAAATCTCAACCAGGGTCCCTGTAGTTTCTTCTGTAGCCTCTTGCAGAGTTCTTGGATGCATCTGTTTAGGACCAAGAGATTTATCAACCTTCATATATTCTAATGCATCCAACACGTCTTCTCCTGTGATATTGACTCATACCAAGATAAATCTACGACCTTTGTTCACCTCCCAAATCATCATATATTTCTCTACGGTTAAGGCAGAAGAGAAATATTCATTGAGAATCTCACACATATCCTATGGTTCTAGACATGCATGTCCACTTTGGACCTTGTTGGGTCATATTCTCATTTAGTTATTCCTTTTACTTTAATATACTTAAAGAACCTTTTTGGATTCACCATAGTCTTCTCAGCCAAAGCTATCTTGTTCCCCCTTTTCGCCCTCCTGATTTCCTTCTTCAGTAAATTTCTGTATCCCCTGTATACCTCCAGGGATTCCCTTGATCCCAGTTGCCAGGACCTGAGCCACGCCTCCTTTTTGCTGGTCAAAGCCTCAATACCTCCTGACATTCATGCTTCCCACTTCCTGCGAACCTTGCCCTTTACCCTCACAGGAACATATAGACCTTGAACTCTAGACGTTTCCCTTTTAAAGGCCTCCCACTTGCCGGAGATCCCATCGCCTGTAAACAAACTCCTCCAACCAATCCCTACAAGCTCCTGTCTAATTCCATAAAAATTTGCCTTGTCTCAATTTAGAACTTGAACATGTGGACCTGTTTTGTACTTTTTCATAACTATTTTAAAATTAATATAACTATTGTCACTAATCCCAGAGTGCTCCACTTCCCCAGTTGCACCCTCTACATACTGCTTGAGGAAGCTTTTCTGAACACACTTAATAGATGCACCCCGTCTCAGTCCTTAATTCTATGTCATTACCAGACTATGTTTGGAAAATTAAAATTTCCTGCTAATACAATCCCATTGGCCCTGCAAGTCTCCCCAATCGCTCTACATGTTTTTGTTCCGCTAATTTCTCGTTTATATTTGGGGGCTTATGGAACAACACAAATAATATCACCATTCCCTTCTTATTTCTAAGCTCCCTCACAAATCCTCACTGGATGTTCCTTCAGTTATTTTATCTCTGATTACTGCTGTGATACTCGCCTTAATTCAAAATGAAACTCACCCTCCCCTCCTTCCTCCATCTCTGTCCCGCATAAAGCAACTTTACCCTGGTACATTAGGCTGCCAATCTTGTCCTTCCCTTAGCCATGTTTCTGTAATGGCTATAATATCCCAGTTCCACGTGCATATCCACGCCCTGGGTTCATCGGTCTTATCTGTCAGCCATGTCGCATTGAAACAATTGCAATTTAATCCAGCAGGCATTCCTTGCTCCCTATCGTGTTCCAGCCTGACCTGTCTCTTCACTTTACTGTTTCTGATTACAGTATCTCCTTCCAGCCTCGCACTTGCCTCCCTGCTGTTGAGGATCCCACCCCTCCCCAAACCCAGCCAATCGAGTTGAAATCCGCCCTTGCAGCACTAGCAAACCTGCCGGCCAGGATATTGGACCCCTCCCAGTTCAAATACAACCCACCCTTCCTGAACAGGTCCCCTCTGCCCCAACAAAGATCCCAGTGACCCAAAAATCTCTGCCCCCTGCACCAATTCTGTCACCACACATTCATGTGCCATATCCTCCGGTTCTTACCCTCACTAACACAAAGCCCTGAAAGTAAACCAGATATTACCCACTGTCGTGGTCCAGTCTTCTACCCTATTTCCTAGCTATAATCACTCTGCAGGATCTCATCACTATTTCTACACATGTCATTTCTACTCATGTGCACAAAGACTTCTGGCTGCTCCCTGACCCGGTGAGAACGTTCTGCAGCCGCTCCGAGACATCCTGGACCCTGACAGGTTGGAGGCTTTACACCATCCTGGATTCCTATTTGCAGCCACAGAATCTCTTGCCTGTTCCCCACACTATCGAGCCTGAATAACTTCTTCTGAAGTTATTCTGCTCGTACAACCTTCTGACAATGGGATTTCTTCCTGAAACAGTTGGATTTGGTTGAATTGCATTGCTTCAAGGAATTGGGAAATTCTAACGAATCCTCATCAGGAATTCTCTGTGAGTGGGAAAGACGACTAGGCTTTCAATTTCACTCCAACACATTGCTGTGTTGAGAGACAGGAAACAGAAAGGGAGCAATAGACTGTTCTTTCACAGATAGGCTACATTTTTCCATCTGTAAGTTAAATCATTAACATTATCAGACCCTAAACTGGGCTGTGTGAGCTTTCCTTGAAAATTGTCCGAACTATATGACTCCATCACATTCTCGATTCCAGCATTGTTGCTGCTGTCGTACACATAATCAATTCATTAACATTAAATGACCCTACTTGTTTTGAATATGTGCTAGTATGTGCCTGCATAATGTAAAAATAAGCTTTTCGTTTCTTCATAATACCTGTGCTAAGATGAGAATGTTTTATACTTTAACAAATACAGAAATTGCTGGAAAAGCTCGGCCTGTCTGACAGCGTACATGAAGAGACATTAGACTTCAATTTTTCGGTCTAATGACCTTTCCTTTGAACATATCGAATTCTTAAATTACTTCCCCAGTGTTATTCTCCCACACAAGAAGAAATAACCATCCGTTATTCACCAAATACACTCTTCTCAAGGTCATATATGGTCAATAAAACATCTCTCATTCGCAGGCTGAACTGTTAATTCTTCATAACGGAATGCCTTCATTCCAAGAACGAGTTAAGGGCAACATCTTTGAAACATTTCTAAACCTTTTATTTTTCAGTTTAGGCTATCATAACTATACATAGTACATCAGATGTGATCTCAGCACTGCCCTGCACTGATGCAAAAAAAATGGCTTATATCATACCCAACACCCCTTGCACGAAACAGAATCATTCCATTTCTCTTCCAAATCACTTGCAACATATTCAGAGTAATTTGATGTGATTCATGTACGAAGACATGCAAATCCCCCTGTACCATTGAGTTCTGCATTCTCCCTGCATTTAAATAATATTCTGCTGTTTTGTCTTTTCCACGAAACAAAAAGTTCCCATCGCCTCCATTGCACTGATTCTTTTTTACTGAAGGTTTGCTCACAGCCGTTTTCTGACTGTATGCCATTGCAGATGCGCTGGACTCCCCCGTCTGTATCCTCATGCAGATGCTCCGCCCTCCTCCTGTCTGTATCCCATTGCAGACTCTCTGCCCTCCCCCGTCTGTCTCTCATTGCAGACGCTGTGCTCTCCAATGCCTGTATTCCATTGCAGACGCTCTGCCCTCCCCGTCTGTCTCCCATTGTAGACACTATGCCCTCCAACATCTATATCCAATTGGAGACGCTCTGCCCTCAACTGCCTGTCTCAATTGCAGACCCTATGCCCTCCAATGTCTATATCTCATTGCAGACGCTCTCCCACGGCAGATGCCCTGTCCTCCCCTTGTCTGCATCCCATTGCAGACGCGTGGCCCTCCCCCGTCTGTATTCCATTGCAGATGCTCTGTCTTCCTCTGCCTGTATCCCATTGCAGACGCCCTGCCCTTCCCCTCTCTGTATTTAATTGCAGGCGCTCTGCTCTCCCCTGTCTGTATCTCATTTCAGATGTTCTGCCCTCCTCTGACTGTAACCCATTGCAGACTCTCTGCCTGCACACTGTCTCTATCCCATTGCAGATGCTCTGCCCTCCTCGGCTGTGTCCCATTGCAGACGCTCTGCCCTCACCAGGTCTGTATCCCATTGTCGACGCTCTGCCCCTCCCCTGTCTGAATCTCATCGCAGACGCTCCGCCCTCCGGCTGTCTGTGTTCCATTTCAGACGCTCTGTCTCCATTTAACATCTTATGGAATGACTATCTGGTCCATGAGCAAACTGAGCTCCATCCCCTTCATCCAATTTATTTATTTGGATTTAAATTTTTGATGACTTCACATAGATCCTTGAAGTATTCTACCAGTTACAGCTTTCCAAACACAAAATGCATAATGATCTCTACTCTGTATTTCCTGACAGCTATCCAGGGTGCCCCTGCTCCTGCATAACAGCCTGGGATGGTTATATGGCGTCCTCCTATTCTGTATAATTTACTGAAATGACTTGAGTCCTTCATTCTATTCTTTTCTAACCCCATGGATGGGCATAATGGACTTCTCCTGCTGCGTTGTCACGATGCTGACTAGCTGAATGGAATCATTTTCTCCCTCTGTCACAGTCTTGAGGGTAAATTGACAGAACAACGTGTGAGTTAGGAGTAGCAGTTGGCCATTCGGACCCTCCAGCCTGTTGCTTAATTTAGAAACATCACGGCTGGTCTGACTGTAGCTGACCACCCCCTCTCCTGTCTTCTCCCAATAAACATTCCCTCCCCTGTACATCAAATGTCAGTCAAGGTCAGCCTTGAAGATCCCGGGAGACTTGACTGTCCCCGGGTCTGAGAACGTCACAGATCACACAATCCAAAGGAGAAAGGAATAACGCTATCTCAAATGGAAATGGGAGACCCCTTTCATTTTAAACTGTTTTAACCTCACAGCAAGTCACCTCCTCTTTTCAGAAACAAAGCAAATAGTAACAAGCATATACCATTCAGCCCCTCAAACGTATCCCACAGTCCTATTGACTGTTCAGTCAAGTATTTATCAAACTTAGCTTCTCCTGTACCCTTGGAAAATAATCCTGACACCTTAAGGCCACAGAGCATTGGAAATTGGACTTAGGCCATTTGGCCCAAAAGATCTATTTTGCAGTTTGATCCTGTCTGGTGTGTTTCTATATTTTCCCTCCTTCTCACTGCAACTCTTGATCGTTGTTTTAATCTAACCTTTGTCTTAAAGACATGGTTGCATCGGTGTCTCTATATGCGTGTGTGATTGCGTGTGTGTTTCTGTGTATATCTGTGTAATGTCAGGAGACAGGGTGGTGGTGGATGGTTGTTTAGTGAACTGGAAGCCTGTTGGCAGCGATGATCCAGAGGCAAAATTGTTGGGTACACTTTTGTTTGTCATTTATATAAATTATTTAGATACGAGTTGTGGAAGGCATATTTCGCAAATTTGTGGATAACTTCGAGTTTGGGTGTGTACAGTGGATAGTGTTTGTATAATGAAGAACCACTGAAGATTACAAAGAGACCTTCAGTTATTAAATCAATGATTCATAGAGATGTACAACAGGGAAACAGACTCTTCAACTCGCTCATGCTATCCAAATATTTGAAATTAATCCGCTCCCATTTGTCAGCATTTGGCCCATGTCCCAATAATCATAAAGCCACCCAGTTGCCCTTTAAATGCTGTAATTGTTCCAGCCTCCACCAGTTTCTCTGGCAGCTTATTCCATATAAGCACCATCCTCTGCAGCAAAAAAAAAAGTTGCTCTTCATTGTCTTTCAAGTATTTCTCTTCACATCTTAAACCTATGCCTACTGGTTTTACCTTGGGGAGAAGGAACCTTGACCACTCAAACTATCCATGCCCTTCATAATTGATTGGCTATGCTTTCAGTCATCCTGAGTCGAAATTCTCAAATTCAGTCGTCGTACCTCTTCCTTCTCCAGCAAGGCACTATTCCAAAAAAGTTTAATCAACTTGTTCAGAATTTCCTTTCCTTCAAGCAGTGGAGCGATTCCCATGAATCCTCAATAGGAATCCTCCACATTTGTTAAAGATGACTCAGGATTTTTTTAATCTCACACTTTGCTGTCTGGAGGGACAAAGTAAGAGAACGGGAGCATCGGACCGCAGCTTACGACCATAAGATCATCGAACATAGGAACAGAAATGAGACCATTGAGACCATCGAGTCTGATCTGCCATCCAATTACGCTGACAAGTTTCTCAACCCCATTCTCCTGCTTTCTCCCTGTAACCCTTGATCCCTTTGATACTCCAGAAGCAAACTATCTCTATCTTAAATCTACACAATGACCTGACCGCCACTGCCTTCTGTGAAAATGAATTCCATAGGGTGTCCACTCTCTGGCTGAAGACATTTCCCCTTACCTGCTTACTAAAAGGATTTCCCTGTGCTCTAAGGTTGTATCCTTGGGTCCTAGAGTCTCCTAGCAATGAAAGCCTTCTCAACATCCACACGGTGCATGCCATTCAGTATTCTGTATGTTTCAATTAGATCCACCCACATCCCTCTGAACTCCATCAAGAGCAGACCTAAAGTCTTCAAACCTTCTCATATGTTAAGCTTTTCATTTTTAGAACCATTCTCGTGTACCTGCTGTGAACCCATTCCAAGGTCAGCACATCCTTCCTGAGACATGGGGCTCAAAATAGCGTATAATACTCCACATGTGGTCTGACCACAGCCTGATAGAGCCTTAGAAGTACATCACTGTTTTTACATTCAAATCCTTTCAAACTAAATTCCATCACTGCATTTGCATTCTTAACTACTGACTTAACTTGCAAGTGCACATTGAGAGACCTCTGGAGTTGGATTCCTAAGTCTCTTTGCACTTCAGACATCTGAATTTTCTCGGTAGTCGATGTTTTTATTCTTCCTACCAAAGTGCATGTTCCCACCATTTCCCAGTTTGTACTCCATCTGCCACTTCTTTGCCCATTATCCAAACCTATCTGCATCCTTTTTGAGCCTCCATGCCTCTTCGACGTTACCTGTCCCTATACCTATCTTTGTATCACCTTCAAACTTAACCACAATGCCTTCAGTTCCTTCATCTTGATCGTGAATGCATAAAGTGAAACGTTGTGGTCCCGACACTGAGCCTTACGGAATACCACTTGTCACTTGCTGTCATCCTGAGAAGGACACTTTTATCGACGCTCTCTGCTTCCTGCCAGACAGCCAAACTTCTATCCATGCTAGCATATTACCTCTAATACAATGGGCCCTTGCCTTAATCAGTAGCCATTGTCAAAGACCTTCTGGAAGTCCAGGTGGATGACAGCCATTGGCTCTCTTTGTTCTGTGCTGCTCGTTACGTCCTCAAGGTTTTCTAGCAGATTTTCCAGGCATGGCCTCCCCTCGATGAAACCATGTTAACTTTGTCCTATTTTTCCATCCACATCCAACTATTCAGAAATCTCATCCTTCATAATGCATTCCAGGATCTTACCCAGAGCCAAGTTTAGATTAGACAATCTGAGATTTTCCGTTTTTTGCTTTACTCCCTTTTTAAACAGCGGTATCACGTTAGCGATTTTCCAGTCCACTGGGAATCTCCCTGATTCGAGAGATTCCTGACAGTTCACCACCAACGCCTCCCCTGCCTCATCGGCTATCTGCCTTAGAAATCTGGAGTGGAGTCCATCTGGTCCAGTTGATTTATCTTACCTTCAGACCATTCCGTTTTTACAGCACCTTCTTCTAGGTGATGGGCACCTTACTCAAGTATGTCCACTAAGTCTTTACAATTTTTGGGATATTACTCATGTTTTCAACCGTGAAGGCTGACACGAAGTAATTTTTCATCTCCTCAGCCATTTCCTTGTTCCACATTACTATCTCACCTGTGTCAATTTCTAGCAATCAGATGCCCATTTTTGCCTCTCATTTGCCCTTTCCATATTGAAAGAAGCTCTTACAGTATTTCTTTATATTTAATCTTCTAACTCCTTACTCCTGTTTCTTTTTTTTTGCTCTCTATTGGTCTTTACAAATGTTGCGACATGGTAGTGAACGCCTCTATTAATTAAACCAAACACTCAGGAAAGTTCAAATCACCTAGAAATCTGTTAGAATTGAATAACAGAGAACTCCCAAATTCCAGTATTTAAAGAAAATAACGCCAATTTATTTTTAACTGTAAAAGTGAACATTATTCCACAACTATTTACAACTTTAAGCAACACCCCCCCACCCCATCACCACACAACTGCCCCCAACTGTATAACAATATGCTGTTTCAATTAGACACTCATGAAGATTACATCAACTTGATTTCAAAACCACACAGCCACTGCCGTCCTCTGTGATGTTACTCTACCGTCTGCTGAATTTCCTGTGTCGTCGTATTTTTGTTTACTGTGAATATGTTTCATATGAAAAATTATCTATGATAGTGAGGATTTCCTAATTTCTTGCGGAGCAAGATGGTTGATCCCCAGGCTTCTTCCGTCTCGATGGCATCTGCTCTCTTCCAAATTTTGAAAATGTTTGCATCTTTATATGCCCAGCATCAAATTGTCTCACTGGTTCAACGTTGGCAAAACAATAAATTCAGTCTCGATTTGCATTCAGTGACAGAGAAAGTGAAGGAAAGCGAGTGCTGCATGCAACAGTGTGACTGGTGGAGCAAGAGCCTTGTTCGGGGGTAGGTGCTGTAACAGATATACAGAGAGTGTGAGGAAGTAGAGAGAATAGGGAGACATTTGTCTTTGCAGAGCGGGGAAGGTTATTGATGTTGTCCTGAATTGATGGGCATTTCTTCAGATCATCTCCCCATCGGGTGAGCCTTCCCAATGTCTTGTCCACATCTATCATTAATAACATCACAGAGTACATCCCTCAGCTTCTTCTGAATATGTTTGTATGGATCTTGAAAACAACAAGGAGGAACAAACGTTGGTGCCTTACATATATAAACCAAAACTGTTGATCATCCGATTCTCTGAAAATAAGATATGAAAATATCGTGGGTGTGCAGTAATACTGGATGATCTAAAATTGCATCGAAACTGCGTTAACTAAATGATTACTAATGCTGTGAAAAATACATTTCATAAGTGTATATGAGGTAGGGTGAAGAGTATGTTGTGAACCAAAGTGGAGAGCAGGTTATTTCAGGCGTGGTGTTGCGTGGTAAGAAGGACTAATTACTTACCGTGCTCTGAGGAAGCTATTGGGCAATGGTGACATTAATATGCTGCATTTTACACGGCAATATAGAATGTTTGAACATTACACTCAAATATCATGGAAACCCGAAGGCTAGAGGGCCAAGTGAATTGGAAAAATACAAATGACATTTAGTGTGAGACAAACAATGGTTTTCAGTGTAAAGTCTGAAAAATATGTATATATCACTAAGTTACAAACATCAAAGAAAGGGAAGCGGACTCATTGAAGGTTTCCGTAAGAAATTAATGATTGCGTTGAATCTAATGAAGCAGCTTCAGAAGAATTCCAGATTTTATGCAAATCTAAACATTCTGAGAGATTTACTTTTCTGGAAATAAGGATGAAGAGAGTGTTAGGAAATTAAAAAGCACCTGAATACAAACAAGCAGGAAACACAAAGGCTGCTCAAATCTACGATCCATGTACCAAAGAAAACGAAAGTAAGGTCAAGGTGGAAATTTGTGAGGTATAGGAGAATTTATTGTGGGGAACAAGGAAATGGCAGAGAAACTAAACAGCTATTTTGCATCTGTCTTCATGGAGAAAGCGTCAGGAAATCTCCGTGTGAAGCAAGTAATCACCTGGGACTTGTGGAACTAAAGACATGAAACCAATTCATATCAGTAACAAGGCAGTACTTGAAAATGGCGCTAGATTGATCATTGTTAAGTCTGATGGGCCAGATATACTTCATATAAAAATGTCAGAAATAAAACAGCATATTAATTGAACTGTCAGTGATTGTGTTTTATTGTACTATAGAACCTCCAAAGACCATAAGCCCTTGTAGATAACTGAAAGGTAGTAAACATGATCCATCCATGTACACAGGGAGGAAGAGATATGTGGAGGACTGCAGACCAATTTGACATATGTAGGGAAACATTTAGATTCCATTATATAAGAAATGATATTGGGAACTTAGAAATGAACAGCGAAATTGCACGAATCACAATGCATTTCTGACACAGAAATCATGCCTGACAAACTTCGGAATTCGGAGTTATTTCTTGCAGCATGGACCACGGACAACCAGTGGAAGTAGTTTATTTGGATTTTCAGAAGTCTGGGCGGGAAGAATTTCTGGCTCTAACAGCTGCTGCTTTTTTAAGGCATTTTAGGTGTTGAAGGTGATTTCCTCGAATTCCAGGAGCAGCAATTTCTGCTTTGTATGCTGTTGCATTATTTTGGAACTTTAGGGAAAAAAATCAAAACAACAGTGGTTTTAAGAGGGAAAGGAACAGACTAAGGAAGCACATGGTGAGGGGGAGAAACTGACAGGACAATGTACCTGCGCAGTTACTGCCAAAATAGTTTGAATTCATGTATCGCTCGATATTGGAGTGTGTCTAGTAAAATTAACAAACAGTGAAATTTGCAACTGGTTTGGAGGAACTGTTTGGGCAATGTCCCCAGCCAGATAAGTGAATTGTTTTAACTGTGTCCTCCAGAAAATCTGCAGAAATTAGTCGAGTGGGTTCTTCCTTAATTATATATTTTCTGAGATATATCTCTTCATTAATCTTAAAATATAAACCATAAATATTAATTTAACCTGGGCCAGTGTTTTGTAGAGGAATAAGACAGTTTTGTGTTTCTGGGTCTGTAGATTGTGAAAGAGCACAAATCGCCTTAGTAGAATCATATGTGCTTCTTGTCAGATGTGGGAGTTTGAGGATTTAAGTGTTACTGCGGATTATATCTGCAATAAATGCTTCTAGTTGCGACTCCTATCAGATCGAATGGATCGGTTGGAGAGACAGTTAGTGACAATGAAGAATTTATAGCAGCAACAGTATGTGATGGATGGCAGTTATAGGAAGGAGAGAATGTCTCAGATGCAGTCACAGAGATGGATTAACTCCAAAAAACGTAAGAGAGGTAAGCAGCAAGTGCAGCAATCTTCTGGGGCTGCTGCACATTTCAAATAAATATGCTGTTTTGGAAAATGTCGGGGTGAGGGATTGGATTCACAGGGGAATGTAGCACGACAGGCAAGTTTCTGGTATTGGGACTGTGTCTAATGCAACAAGGAGTACGTCAGATTCCACGAGGTCAATTGCGGTCGGGGTCTCCCTAGTCTGAGGTGCAGACAGATGTTTCTGTGACCAGCAGAGAAAAAGCAGAATGGTTTGTTCCTTCCCTGGTGCCAGGATCAAGGATGTCTCAGAAAGGGTGCAGAATATTCTCACGGGGGAGAGGGGCCGTTCAGAGGTCATTGTCCACATGGGAACCAACGACATAGGAAGGAAAAAGTTTGAGATTCTGGAAGGAGATTGCAGGGTGTGAGGCAGAAATTTAAACTGGAGGTTCTCGAGAGTAGTAATAACTTTATTACTCCTGGCCCTACGAGCAAGTGAGAGCAGGCATAGGAGTATAGAGCAGATGAATGCATGGCTGTGGAGCTGGTGTATGAGGGAAGGATTCACATTTTTGGATCATTGGAATCTATTTGGGGGTAGAAGGGACCTATGCCAGAAGAACGGATTGCACCTAAATTGGAAGGGGACGAATATACTTGCAGTGAGATTTGCTGGAGCTGCTCGGGAAGGTTTAATCTAGTAAAAGGGGAGGGGGCCAGGGAGATAGTGAGGAAATAGATCAATCTGAGATTGGTACAACTGAGAACAGAAAAGAGTCGAACAGTCAGGGCAGGCAGGGACAAGGTAGGACTAATAAAGTAAACTGCATTATTTCAATGCAAGGACCTAACAGGGAAAGCAGATGAACTCAGGGCATGGTTAGGAACATGGGACTGGGATATCATAGCAATCTCAGAAACATGGCTCAGGGATGGGCAGGACTGGCAGCTAAATGTTCCAGGATACAAATGCTATAGGAAAGATAGAAAGGGAGGCAGGAATGGATGGGGAGTGGCATTTTTGATCAGGGATAGCATTACTGTTGTACTGAGGGAGGCTATTCCTGGAAATACATCCAGGGAAGTTATTTGGGTCGAACTGAGAAATAAGAACGGGATGATCACCTTATTGGGATTGTATTATAGACCTCCTAATAGTCAGAGGGAAATTAAAAAACAAACTTGTAAGTTGATCTCCGTTATCTATCAGAAAGTAGGATGATTAGGGTAGGAGAGTTTACCTTTCCAAACATAGACTGGGCCTGCCATAGCGTTAAGGGTCTAGATGGAGAGCAATTTGTTAAGTGTGTACAGGAAATTTTTCTGATTCATTATGTGGATGAACGTAGTACAGAAGGTGCAAAACTTGACCCACCCGAGGGAAATAAGGCAGGGCAGGTGACTGAGGTGACAGTGGAGGTGCACTTTGGGGCCAGCTACCATAATTCTGTTAGATTTAAAATAATTATGGAAAAGGATAGGCCAGATCTAAAAGTTGAAGTTCTAAATTGGAGAAAGGCCAATTTTGACGGTATTAGGAAAGAAATTTCAAAATCTGATTGGGGGCAGATATTCACAAGTAAACGGACGGCTGGAAAATGGAGAGTGGTCAGAAATGAGATAACAAGAATCCTGAGAAAGTATATTCCAGTTAGGATGAAAGGAAAGGCTGGTAGGTATAGGGAATGCTGGATAACTAAAGGGTTTGGTTAAGAAAAAGAAGGAAGCATATGTCAGGTATAGACAGGATCGATAGAGCCAATCCTTAGAAGAGTATAAAGGCAGTAGGAGTATACTTAAGAGGGAAATCAAGAGTCAAAAAGGGGACATGAGATAGCTTTAACAAGTAGAATTAAGGAGAATCCAAAGGGTTTTTACAAATACATTAATGACAAAATCATAACTCGGGAGAGAATATGGCCCCTCAAAGATCAACAAGGCGGCCTTTGTGTGGAGCCGCAGAAAATGGGGAGATACTAAACGAGTATTTCGCATCAGTATTTAATTTGGCAACGAATATGGACGATATAGAATATCATGATTTAGATGGTTACACGTTGAAAAATGTCCATATTACAGAGGAGGAAGTGCTGGATGTCTTGAAACGGGTAAAGGTGGATAAATCCCAAGGACCTGAACAGGTGCACCCTAGAACTCTGTGGTTAGCTAGAGAAGTGATTGCTGGGCTTCTTGCTGAGACATTTGCACCGTTGATAATCACAGGACAGGTGCTAGAAGACTGGAGTTTGGCAAACATGGTGCCACTGTTTAAGAAGGGTGGTACGGACAAGCCAGGTAACTATAGGCCAGTGAATCTGACGTCGGTGGTTGGCAAGTTGTTGGAGGGAATCGTGAAGGACAGAATGTAGATGTATTTGGAAAGACAAAGACTGATTTGGCATAGTCAATATGGCTTTGTGCGTGGGAAATCATATCTTACAATCTTGACTGAGTTTTTTAAAGAAGTAACGAAGAGGATTGATGAGGGAAGAGCAGTAGATTTGATCGATGCGGACTTCAGTAACGCGTTCGACAAGATTCTCCATGGGAGACTGGTGAGCAAGTTTAGGTCTCACGGAATACAGGGACAACTAGCCAATTGGATACAGAACTGGCGCAAAGTTTGAATACAGAGGGTAGAGGTGGAGGGTTGTTTTTCAGACTGGAGTCCTGTGACAAGTGGAGTGCCACAAGGATCAGGGTTGGATCCCTTTTTCGTCATTAACATAAATGATTTGGATGCGAGCGTAAGAGGTACAGTTAGTAAGTTTGCAGATGATACCAAAATTGGAGGTGTAGTGGACAGCAAAGAGGGTTACCTCAGATTACAACAGGATCTGGACCAGATGGGCCAATGGGCTGAGAAGTGGCAGATGGATTTTATTCAGATAAATGCGAGATGCTCATTTTGGGATAACAAATTTTAGCAGGTCTTTTACCATTTACTTATAAAATTAATGGGAATGTTGCTGAACAAAGAGACCTTGGAGTGCAGGTTCATAGCTCCTTGAAAGTGGAGTCGCAGGTAGATAGGATAGTGAAGAAGGCGTTTGGTATGCTTTCCTTTATTGATCAGAATATTGTGCATTGGAGTTGTGAGGTCATGTTACGGCTGTACGGGGCACTGGTTTGGCCACTGTTCGAATATTGCGTGCAATTCTGGTCTCCTTCCATTTGGAAATATGTCGTGAAACTTGAAAGGGTTCAGGAAAGATTTATAAGAATGTCGCTAGGCTGGGAGGATTTGAGCTATAGGAAGAGGCTGTTCTGGCTGTGACTGGTTTCCCTTGAGCGTCGGAGGCTGAGGGGTGACCTTATAGAGATGAATAAAATTATGAGGGGCATGGACAGAGTAAATAGACAAAATGTTTTTCCCTGGGTTCGGGGAGTCCAGAACTAAAGGGTTTAGGTTGAGAGGATAAAGATGTTGTGCGGCACGATGGCACAGTGGTTAGCACTGCTGCCTCACAATTCCCGCCACGGTCGACTCTCTGTGTAGAGTTTGCACATTTTCCCCGTGTCGTCGTGGGTTTCCTCCCACAATCCAAAAATGTGCAGGTTAGGTAAATTGGCTATGCTAATTTGCCCACAGAGTTTGGTGAAGGGGAATGGGTCTGGGTGGTTTGCGCTTCAGTGGATCGGTGTGGATTTGTTTCCACACTGTGAGCGATCTGATCTAAATGTAAAAGATACCTAAGGGGGGCAACATTTTCACACAGACAGTGGTACGAGTATGAAATGAGCTGCCAGAGAATGTGGTGGAGGCTGGTATAATTGCTGCATTTAAAAGGCATTTGGATGGTTATATGAATAGGAAGGGTTTGGGGGATATAGGTCTGGTGCGGGCAGGTGGGACTAGACTGCTAGATATGGACAGATTGGACTAAAAGGTAATTTTCCATACTGTATATCTCTATGACTCTATAACTCACACAGTGAGTTCGTAAATGCAATTAGTTTGTATGGTAATTGGAGGAATACGTGTAATTGGAAAGTTAAAGTTAGGTTGGATATTGTTTAAGCGAATCAGAATATTCACAAAGACATCATAAAGCCATTCCATAGAGTGTTGGTGAGAGTGTACCTGAGGTATTGAGTGCAGTGTTGGTGACCTAATCTAGAAAGAGTACACTGATCATAGAGGACGCCCAATGGACATTCTCCAGATTAATTCCTCTGATGACAAGATTTTCTGATGGGGAGATTTTTCTTGCGAACTCTCCAGTTTCAAAGCATAAAAGGTGATCGCAGTGAAATTTCAACAATCTATGTGATGAGGTGGAAATGAATAGAATGTTTCTCTAGCTATCTACTCGATATTTAAGGCAAATAATGACAAGATAAGGGATATTACATTTAAGACGTAATAAGGAGGAAATTCTTCCCTCGGAGGGGACTGACTAACAGAGGTGCATGGAAGCCTGCTGGCAGGGCAAGATTAAGGAGAATCCCCAGATATTCTTCACGTATATCAAGTGGAACAGAACAACCAGAGAACATGTAGGGCCTATTAGTGACTTATCAAGTTGCATCCAAACTCAACTTCATGGTAGAATGTTGTTTTTGTGACGGGAGCCCAATTTCCCCTGGTGTACCGCAGAGATCAGTGCTGTTTCCCTTATTATTTGTGATATTCATAATTGATATGAATGTGAATTGGGTAGAGGGAATGTGATAAGTAAGATTGTGTTTGACACAAAGATTGGCCGGGTGGTTGGCAGTGAGGAGGAAGGTCTTATGTTACAGGAAGATACAGATGGAATGGTCAGATGGTCAGATCAATGGCAGATGAAATGTAACCCTGATAAATATGAGGTGATACACTTTGGAAGAAGGAACCAGACAAAGGAATACTCAAAGAATAGCACCACACAAGCAAGCTCAGAGGGTGCTTCTCCACACATTTCTGAATGTGACTGGATATGATAATTGATGTGTTCAACATGGCTGTAGATAAAGCCTTTATTCATTGACCCAAGATTATACGAATTTTAGATGGTTAGGCCAAATGAAATATTCTGTGCAGTTCTGGGAGTCACATTACAGGAAAGATGTGATTGCACTGGATGAGGAGCAGAGGAGATTCCCCAGGATGATCCCTGGGATGGAGCTTATGAGCTGTGGAAAGAGGCTGGATAAGCTTGAGTTATTTATTTTGGAGACAGGAAGTTGAGTGGGTAAGTAATTCAGGTTTAATATTACAAGGGACATCGACAGGGTGAGGAGACAACAGCTGTTCTTTTTAGTCAAAGTTTCAGCTTCCTTACAATCTGAAACAGGAAATGGAGAATGGAGAACAGAGAAACATGACACAGCTACTTTACTTCTGTCTTCACAGTAAAATACATAAATGAAGCCTTCCCATCAATAGGAGAAAACCTGAGTCTGATGAGAAAATGATATTGAATGAAATTAGTAAATCAACTAATTTGGTGAAATTACTGGAACTGAAAATAATGGGCATAGAAAAAAATAACACACATTGATGAAATGGGAAACATATTTCAGAAACTGACTGGTAGATTAATTACAGAAAAAAAAACAATAGAGGCACTAAACTTGGATTTTCAGCAAGACATTTAATAGAGTCCCAATCCTCGTGTGCAAAGTAAAAGCACATGAGTTGGGGGGAAATGTATGAACATGGTTTTAAAATGGAAGTGTTGACAGGAAACAATGAGTAGGAACAAATGGATGTTTTTCAGTTTGGAAGGCTCATGAGGCATCTCAATGATTGGTGCTGAGTCGCCAGATATTCACAATACATCTCAAACATCTCGTTGAGGGAATCAAATGCAAAGTTTCCAAGTCTATTGACGGAACTAGGACGATGGAAAGTGAGGAGGATGTGAAAAAACTTCAAGGTGATTGAAACAAATGGAGTGAATGAGTAAACATGTGACAGATGAAGAGCAGTGTGGTGTTGTCTTTTCTGTTGGGAAACACTAAAATGCCAGCCAAGTATTTGAAAAGGGAGTGGTTGAGAAATGTCGATCTATAAAGGGAACTGCAGTTTTCTTTTGTTATTGTTTGGACTGACCTCTGAGTTCCTTGCAGGGCAGAGAGTTCTGAAGACCGAAGCGAACACTGGGAATACATTGGCACACAGACCAGTTTACGCAGACCCACCGAGTGGGGAGCTGTAACATTGAAAAGGATCTGGGATCTTTCTGTACACCAGTCACTGAAAGCAATATTGCAGGAGCAGAAAGCAGTCAGGAAGATAAATGAGGTGTTGACCCTCATTTCAGGGGGACTTGAGTCCAGGAGTAAGGGTGTCTCAGTACAGCTGTTCAAGCTTTTGGTGAGACTTCTACTCGAACATTGTGCAGTATTGTGTGCAGTTTTGGTCTCCATACCTAATAAAGTGCAAACCTTAAATTGACGGAGTGCAGCGAAGGATCTCTGGGTTGACAGACTTTTTGTGGGAGCAGAGCTTAGGGCGAGTGAACCAGTATTCCATGGAGTTTAGGAAAATGAGTGGAGATCGCAGAGGAATATATAAAACTCTGACAGGGTTAGATAGATTGGACACAGTGATGATAATACCCCTGGCTGGGACGTCTAAAACAAGGGGCCACAGTATTAAGTGCAGACAGGTCATATTGCATTTTTATAAGAATAATTGTCTGCACTCAGAGACTGGTGAACTTCGGAATTTTCTCTCACATTAGGCTGTGGATGACAAGGCACTAAAGACTAATAAGGACGTCCAGACACCGAAACGATGGGAGACAGAGTAGGAGTACGGTGTAGAAATAAAGGGTCAGCCATCATTATATTGAATTGGATAGCAAACTCGACAGACCAAAGGGACTACCGCAGTTCCTATTTTATAGCTTCACAAGGTTAATCACATTATGGAATGTGTACAGTGTGTGGGGAAAGTGCATTGAGGAGATGTTCAGACATTAGCTAAAATGGGGCAGGCTCAATGTGCTGTATGGCCTATTCCATTCCCGATGTTTCTGTGCTGTCTGTGGGAACGCTCTGTAAATGTTGTCACAAGTTCGCATATGTTAGGAAGGAGGTCTCTGCAGGGTCAACAGGACTGTGCTTCCCGTTCCCTTATCCATATTGAGGCTGGAGCTGGGTGTTCTGTCCGGTTTTATACTTTAAGACCTCGGAGAGGTTTGATACAATAGAGTGTCTTGCTTGGCCTTTTCAGAGAACATTGTAGATTTGATCACATCTCTCTTGTCCGGTGTCACGTTTAGGCAGACCAGGAATCACAGGAGATTCACTTCCTGAAAGTACATTGGAAAAGCAAATTCTTGTTTCCAAACTACATTGACTTCAAGGTCACTGTTACTGACACCAGATTTGAGATCTCGATACTTTATTAATTGTTTTTAACTTCCACCATCTGCCACAGCATTAGCCTGGTCTGGATTATTAATCCAGTGACATTTCCACAACAGCATCATCTCCACATGGGAACCTTTTGGAAACCACACTACGCAAGTTATTTCTGTGCCGCTTGACAGCTCTGTCAAAAAGAACTCCCAATTTGTCTATCGTGATGAGACTGAGGGGATTGTAATTGGTCAGATTATAATTATTCCCCTCTTATAAAATGGACATAGCTGAGTCATTTTCCACATTGTCAGGGTGGTGTCAGAGTTAGAGTTAGAAGAAAACAGCTTCCCCAGTGACACGGCTTGTTGTGCAGCACAAGTCTTCAGTCCTAATGCAGGAATGGGGTCAGAGCCCATTGCCTTTGTCGTATCTACTGTGTTCAGCTGTTTCTTCATGTCACGTGCAGCGAATCAAATTAGTTGAAGACTGGCATTTGTGATTCTGTGGGCATCATGATGACAGTGAGTTGAATCATCCACTCAACACCGCTGGCTAGGATAGTACAGATACTATTTCCTTGTTTTTTACACTGATGTGCAGAGCTGATGCATTGATAGAATGGGAATAATTGTGGAGCCCACTCCACCAGTTAGTTGCTTCACCGTCTTTCACGATTTTTGGCCGGATGTGGCAGGCTGCAGAGGTTTCATCTGGGTGTATTGACCTTGTGACAATTTCTCTCTCTCGATCATAAGATTTGGTTTCATTTGGGTTTGATAGGATTCATTGTCGCATGTATCTAAGTAGAGTGACACTGTTTGTTTATATACAGTTCTGGTAGATCATAGTGAGAGGTGAAGCTGCCTTTTTTTAGGGACATGGCGTGGCGGAAATGTAAACGTCTACTTCAGCTGTCTGTTTTTGAAGAGCCACAAAATAGCCAGGAATTAAATTAATTGCTTCAGAATTAGTGAAGAAAGTACCTTTGAGAAGGAAATAATTCCAAGGCAAAAGAAAGGATAATCTGATTCGCAAGATTCTGAAACAAGTCAACCTAGTGATAAAGAAAGTTCTTGTATTGAAAAAATGATGATTTGTAACAGAACACAGATGAAATAATGAAATTATAGCATAAAAACTTTGAAGAATCACGAGAGAAGGTAACTTATTCTGATTTCAGTCAGGATTCTTTTCATCCACAAAACCAGCTACTCAGGTTATCTTTCAGAAGGGAGCTGCGCCTTTGAAACTATTTAAAATAGTAATAAGTTCGAGTTAAATATTTGGTAAATAATCATGGACACAGATTTCAACGTAATTATAAAACCTTAAAGGGATGCCTGGCATGTCTCGTCTAATTCGCGAGGAAGAAGATTAACAGTAGAAATAATAATAATATTACGATTTTCGTATCAGAATCAACTTTTCAATGTAAAACGTGATAACGGAATTTGTTGGCCTATATACATACGGTGTCAGGAAACTACTCTGCACACATTGGACAAAAACTGACCCGTACAAAGTTATTGAACTATAGCGTTTCCAGTCAATATATGGAAAGATAAATTCTTCCATAACAACTAATCTGTTACTTTCGCTCCGATCCAGTATCATCTTTGTAATCCTTTCCTCTACATCTCTGGAACTTTTCAGAGGGCAATAGAGACCAGTCAACAGGGTGACCTCTCCGTTTTTGTTTCTAATCTCTTCCCATGCTACCTCAGTACACGAGTCCTTATCAAGCATCCTTTCTACCAACGTAATGGTGTTTTTGATTTTCAATGCCACCCCACCCTCCCCCACCCCAATCCACACCCCTGCTCCCCTTTTAGTACCTTCCTTGTTCTGAATGAAGCATCTAAACCACGGACCCTCCAATGATCAGTCCTGTCCCTGCTCTATCCATTTCTCCAAAATGGCCACAACATCAAGCTGTACAACTGAACAATTTGGAAACAGGGAGTGATTGGAGGGATGTTAAACGCGGGTGAGTAGGATAGATCAGAAGACAGCATGAGGGGAGATAGACAGGAACAAACAGAAAATGTAAGTTTTATTTAGAAATTCTCACGGACTGCAAGGCCTTTATCTATTGCTATATGGTTTAAGCACTGCACGGATACTGGCTGTGATCCCAGATCATTTATCGCCAACAATATCACACAGCTGAGTTGCTGACAGTTAAACAGAGTCCAAAGGCCAAGTGTTTTTTTTCTACGGTGAGAAGGTGATTTAATTTAAATAGACTGGGTGAACAACAGCAGGAATTCAGAATCCCCTCAGTACTGAGATAATGCGCCAGACAATTTCAATGAGGTGGATCACTGACAGAGGGGAAATCAGCATCTCAGCTGTGGGACAAATAATGATTGATATAGACTGCACAGCACTTCCGTGATTTTGTAATACACATTTCAATTTATATAGCTCAATATCATGAGTGTATTTTTTTTGTACTTCCCATAGTTTAGTATGGACAGAAAATAATTTTGTCCTCGTATTTTGTGCTCAATAAAAAAATTGTACTCCTCATTCCTCACTTTAGATGTATCCTTGAATCTTTTCTTCATATGAGTTATAAAGAGTAATATTCCAACACTGATGACTGAGGAATATTATTGCCCCTCCCTCCTGTCTGAACTGCCATGTCCCCCAATTCTCTCTTTTCTGTCTCCTCCACAATGCCATAGCCACACTGTAAGTGAAGTCCAGTAAATGACATTTCATCACAGTTCACTAACATCGATCACATCAATAGCACAGGCCTAATCTGACTCTCTCTGAACCTGGAATAACAATCTGCATTGCATTTGTCACGTTCAATTCTCTGTTAACATAACCATGCCATTTGTCTGTTACAACCCCACGTTTCTCAGACACACATTCCCCTCAGATCATAAACTATAAAAATTGTCTCAATGTTGAATTGAAATTATGATGTTTGATCAATAGCTCCAAGATGCATATTCAGAGATGCATGTTTACGTTCTGATGAACTTATAGCATTACACCTGCATCCAAGACAGATTGAATGATTACACTCAATTGATCTACCAGCCTCAAGATTTGTTCCATCAGTCACCCTCACATAGCCCATCCAGAAAATGACAGTTTGAATCATTGTTTTGAATTTGAATAAAACAATATTGAATTGAAAGGCGTTGGCTGGAGCTATTTGTTCAGTGACTGTGATTGATGTCAGTCTCCGTGGATCCGAGATGTGTCACTGGAGGTTTTGCCTCTTCTATTAATTAAGGACTCGGTTCAATGTGTTATCCTAGTATGGGCGGGAGCATCAATGACTGGACTAACAGTGATCTGTAGCTCGAGAGACGGAGGAAGAGAGATCAGAATCTGAGAACATTAGACTTGGACGTTCAATTAATGGATCAGAATGTGAGAACGTTCTACTGGAATATTGCAACAGACCGGAGTTTATCCTGGGGTCTTTACTACCTTTCTCGGCCTTGGATATCATTAGCATCACGGATCGAAGATATCCTTTGGATTATTCAAGGAGGTTACTATCCCATCCTCGCTATAGTTGGTGTTCCTGGTAAGTCATTCCATCTGACCATTAAACTGAGTTGACCTGAATTGCTGTTCATATTCAAATTTTAAAATTTGGAAGTCATCATTTTCAGATCCAGTCAAAAAATTTATTCCTTACTGATTAAAACTAGCAAATTACTATCCACAACTTACTCAACAATACGCGAGGAGAAACCAGACTGTTCTGAAACTCCGTTATCTTTATTCTCCATTCATATTCACATTTCTACATATTCTCCCCTCTCACCAATTCTACCCAGGACCACTATCAGGATATTTCAGTCACATTCTCAGCCTCAATGCAACTGCTGAATAATCCATCATTTGTGCCTTTAGTAAATCCAGATTTAACCGTTTCAAGTCCCTTCTAACTATGCTTACGTCACAACATATTTGCACTTGAGATGGGTAATTTGTCCTCTCCACAGAATCTGTCAGATGGACAGACAGTGCATGGTGGTCAAGGTATTGACTCATCATCAACCGGCACAGAATAATAATCTTTTTGTGTCTCATGAAGGAAGTTGATGGAATGCAAATGAAATCATCACCACTTGTTTTAGACTAAAGCCTATCTGTTTTCCTCATGTCCTGTAGAGAAGGCAATGGGTTATCCTTCCATGTTCATGTCTCTGTGTGACTGCAAACCCACATCAATGTGGTTTACCCTTTATTATCCTGTGCAACAGCTGAATCAGCCACTCAGTTCAAGATCAGCATAACATGTTGGCCTGACCAGGGCTGCACACATCCCATGAGAGCAGAGCAACAGGAAAGATAGCTCCCTTCCTCTGCCTGATTTCCATGTTCCTGCAAGTAATTTCCATTCAGGTAGGTGACCATTCCCTGGTTCGAGTGAATTCTTTCTGATTGAGTCTCCCTCTAAACGTGATATACATCTCCATCGGCATCTCTGGTGATGACTGACGCAAAGATGTAAGAAACTTCAAAATGCCATATCATTCGGAGTGTAGTGAGAAGGAATGGCTTTTTATACCACAGGAAAGAAGCTGAGACAGCTAAGTGAGGGAACAGAATTAGTGTGATCCACCCGAGAGTGTTGTTGAGATCGTATTTATGGTATTGTGCACAGATTTTCTCTCCTTTATAAGGAATAATCCTCTTGGCAGAAAGAGTGTAATGGAGATTCACTAGACTCATTGTTGGGATGATTGTACCATCGGGAGTGCCTGAGGGTTAATCTGTAGCACTTTGAAGGAATAAGAGGTGATTGCATTGAACCTGAAGTGGATGGACAGTCACTCATTATATTCCAAACAGAACTAATACCGTGATAAGTTCTATGTTTTCTTTACTTAGTTTACATGATTCTCGATGGCTTAAAAGACTCTGAGAACGTCCCTCTCACTCCACTCCACTCCCCATTTCGATTGAGAGAGAGAGGGCCAGTCTTTAACTAAACTCTTCCAACATTAATACAGTGTATCTGGTGTGTGATCATACATAGAACTTCACGTTATCCACTATCCCGACAGGAGCCACAATACCTTCACTCTAAAACAGTTAACTATCCCCACCAGCTTCTGACCCCCACGGAGAACATGGGTCTGTCTTCCTGGAGATGGAAGATGCCTCCTTGAGGTTTGGCACAAAACATTTGGCTTCCTTCCTCACTGCCGGCAAAACAGGTTACAGTATAATGTGTCCCACAGGCAATGGAGCCACGAGGAACATCGTGAGCCGTCTGTGAGTGCAGTATCTGCTCCATTTGTTTTCCAGGATGGAGCATCAGTGACACCCTCCTATTCCTGTGTAAGTGTCTCGAGGGGTGAATGGTCTCCTCCTGGTTCTATAGAACAGGTTTAGGGGTCTTACTGGATTCTGCCTGTTCCTGTTTAACAGCTCAATGTACTGACTAGATGCCTCCTCTTCCTGTGGAACAGGCAGGAGGATTGAATGGGCTGTCCCTCTTCTTGTTCAGTCATTTCGATGGGCTGAATGGTTTCCACATATCCATGTAACCAGCTTGAGGTGCAGAATGAGCTCCTCTTTTAAGTGTGGAAATGTGTAGTGTCTGGCCGTGCTGTTACATGGATGTTACCGACACTTTAACAGTACTAACCTGAATGTTGTTTGGGTCTTGCTGAATATAGACACAGACCGGTTCAGGAGCTGAGGGGGGACAAATTGTGTGATCTTCAGTGATCACCCTGCTTCTGATCTTGAGATAGATGGGGAGCACCGGGAATGGGGGCATACAGGCGTTGACGAAGGAGCTGAAGATGTTTGTGCTGAGCAAGTTAATTTGAGGATCTCCTGAAGAGATGTCCCGGGACTGAGAGGATTGTCGGCCACCGACCACAAACATCTTCCTTTGTGCTCTGAAAGACCCCAACCAGTGGGGAGGTTAGCCCTGATTCTCATTAAGCTCAAATAAGTAGGTGGTCCCGATAACATCCTCAGTCAACCTCCGCCTTGATCTCAAGGCCATTCACTCTTTCCTGAGCCCCTGTGTTCACCTCTTGTTCATATCAATAGGTGATGGTGTATGTGTAGAGAGTGTTTTCCTCTCACAGAGGGTAATCAATGTCAGGAATTATCTGAATTAGAGAGTAAGGGGAGCTACATCACTGAAAGTATTTAACGAGGTGGTACATGAATCTTTGATCTGTCAGACAGCTCAGGATTGTGAATAACTGGCCATTAAGGAGGAGGTAATGCTAACAGTAGGTCAGTCATGATAGTATACAATGGCTTGACTGGTCGAATCAACTATTCCTGTTCCTTATGTTTTCATTTTCTCTAATTTCAAAGTAAACGGCTGTAATTATCCTGGATGTACTGTTATTGCATGTTGTAATCAGAGAGAGCAAAGCATTTTTGAGTCATCTCTGAGTGAGGCTCTACCATGCACTCTGATCTGATTAAGGTCTCAGCAGCACTTTTCTGTCAGTGTATCATTTCCCTACATTCATTTGTCTTTCAAATGTCTTACATAGACAATTTTGAACACATGGAAATATCCAGGCATCACAATCTTCTGTGGAAGGGAATTCACACCTTACCAACACTTTGAGAATCTCTTGTTTGTGTTCTGACCAATGTTGGAGGATCACTCATATCTTTTCCCACTCCTCTATTGGTGAAAGCAAATTTTAACTGTAACCAGTTGAGTGCTGTGTCCAATGATATCGGTATCAGACTGGGTAATTTTCTAGAAAAATCTGGGACACAGTAAGTTGAACTGTGAACAAATGGTAAAATGTTTTTTCTGACTTTGAACTTATTCTGCTCACACAAATGTCTGGGAATGCGGATTCCTTCCTGGAACAGTTGGATTTGGCTGAATTCCCTTTTCTTCGAACTGTACAGAGATTCCTATGAATCCTAATCAGGAATCCCCTACGAGTGGTAAAGATGACTCAGGATTTTTCTGCTCTCACCCTTGTTTTCAGGCAGAACACAGTAAGAGTGAGAGAGAGAGACACCAATTGGCTGCTGCTTCTGAAGCAAGTAATATTTTTCTCCGTCTCTGTGTAGAAAAATACAAGAATGTCAACTGAAAACCAAACTGGACCATGTGCACCTCCATGTACATTCTCTGGAATGGATGATGAAGGGCTTATGCCCGAAACGTCGAATTTCCTATTCCTTGGATGCTGCCTAACCTGCTGTGCTTTAACCAGCCACACATTTTCAACTGTGATCTCCAGCATCTGCAGACCTCATTTTTTACCCAATGGATGATAATAGACTGTATGTTGTATGCAGCATCATTGCTGTTGTTGTGCACAGTGCCTTTCATTAGCAAAAGAAAATAATGTGCCCGTTTTATGATTTGATGAGATGTTGATATGCATCTGCGTAATTTTTAAAAATGGGTTGATATCTTCATAATATTTGTGTTAATACCAATGCATCTCATTCAAAAAAAAATATTATCTAGCTTTAGTCTTCTTAACCAAGGGAAAATATGTATCCAGCTTAACGACTTCTCTGAAAATCGTAGCTCAATAAGATTTCTCATCTAAGATCCAAACAGATAATCCCCGATAACAAAAGGCCTTCATTTCAGGAATGAGTAAAGGGAAGCATCTTTGAACATCTTTGAAAGGAGTTGTATCCGGTTTTATTTTTAGTTCAGAGAATCAAAACTGCCCTCAGTGTATCTGATGTGGTCTCAGCAATGCCCTATACAGATACAGTGAAATATTACTAATTAAACCCAATACCCGTTGCCACAAACAGCATCATTCCACTTACCTTCCGAATCGCTTGCTGCATCTGCAGACAGACTTCATATGATTCATGTACCAGGAATATGAAAAACATCTGCATCACAGAGTTCTGCAATCTCTGTCCATTTAAATTGTTCCTGGCAGCAATAGACAACTCACATTATATTATTTCTGCTGAGGGTATCCTCACTAACCTTCCCTGTCTACATCATAATGCAGATTCACTACCTCCATTTGAAGATCTGTTGAATGATAATTTTGGTGTACAAGGTAGTTCAGCTTTGATCCATTCAGTCCGTTCATCCAGATATTTGACATAGATTATTGATAATTTATGACCCTACAGTGATCTCTGAGTCAAAACTAGTTGCAGTTTTGTTTAAAAAATCATATATCTCTACTACTTCCTGTTAGTGACAGCATCCCTGTTCCTGTGCAGCACTTCAGGCGGGTTGAATGGCCTCGTTCTGGGCTGTGCAATGTACTCAACGAGCTGAATTACTTCATCCTATATTCCTGTGTAATTCTTTGTAGGGATAGAATGGTCTCCTCCCGTCTCATTGTAACGATACAGTCTGGCTGAATGGGATGGTCGTCTACCCTGTAATTGCGTTGAGAGGTGGATTGAGGGAACAACCCACGGGGTAGGGACAGCAGTATATCTTTTAACGGCAGGGAGCATGGATTGAGGGAACAACACATGGAGTAGGGGCAGCAGTATATTCCTGTAACAGCCGGGAGGGTGGGTTGATGGAACAACACATTGGAAAGGGGCAGCAGTTGGCCATTTGGCGACACCATTCAGAATGCGCATGGCTGATCCGAGTGCGTCTGACCATCTGTCTCCTGTCTGTTCCCAATAAACATTGACTCTGCTGTCCAGCAAAGATCAGTGAAGCTCAAACTAAAATACCTGATGGGGACACAAACAGCACAACATTTTTTAAAAACTGTTTTATCCTCATGTCAAATCACTGCCCCATTTCGGATATAGTGGTAGAATAACTAGGAATCGACATTAACCATTCTGCCCTCCAATCTTTTCCCACATTACCACTGACTCTTTCCAATCAAATATGATGCTGCTGCTGTCTCAGGAAGAGCATGACACCACATGAGCATTAAAAAAGGAGCAGAATTACACCTATCGAGTCTGATATACCATTCGGTCATTTCTAATATGTTCCTCAACATCAGTCTCCTATCTTCTCCCTAGAATCTTTGATCTCCTTATAAATAAAAAAATGTGTTTATTTGTGACTTAATGGCACTACTGTCTGTGTCTTAATGTGCATTTATATGTGTGTGTGTGTCCATGTGCTTGTTATTGTTTTGTATTTGCGTGACTATGTCTGTCTGTCTGTGTATCAGCCTGTGTGTTTCTATCTGTGTTTGTGTCTATTTGTGTGTGACGGTATATGTCTTTGTGTGCTTCTATGTGTTTGCATGCTTATCTCCTTGTATGCATTGTGCATGTTAGTATATTGGGGTATTTACCAATACTTCTGTGTAATTCAAAGCCTGCATCTCTGTGCAATGGGATATCTGTTCTTCTGCGAGTGAGAGAGATGAGTTTGGAACTGACAGTAGGTTTGAATTGAGAATTGTTCTTACTGAATATTACTCCTTACTCGGTTGGTGGGACGTGGATGTTTCAGAATCTCCACACAAGGCTTCCTGGTCCTCTCCAGCTCTCTCCAGGATCCTCCCCACATATCATGGTAGGGGGATGAGGGAACGGATATCCGGCACTCCACGACCCGGCTTGGCCCTTTCTGTCCTATTCCAGGTTGTTTCTCCTGGAATGGGAGAAAGGGAGAGAATGAGTGAGGGTGGGAGTGGATGTCCCTGCTGTTAGTGCTGGGGTAGGTGAGGCTTATGCCCGAAACGTCGACTCTCCTGTTCCTTGGATGCTGCCTGACCTGCTGCGCATTTCCAGCAACACATTTTCAGCTCTGATCTCCAGCATCTGCAAACCTCACTTTCACCCAGGTGCGGTGTGACATGGTGAGGTGGCCGGAGGGCGTCTGTCCATAGTGTTGTATGAATGTAGTGCTATTAGTGTGCGGGGCTATTGCATCAGGGACAGAGAATGTGGGGGAGGAAGGTGCTGAATTCAACAGCGGGAATGGTCGTGCTTGAGGCTTATTTGGAGATAGAGCGTGAGCCTTGGTTGAGGGTAGGTGCTGTAACAGATATACCGTGAGTGTGAGGGAACAGTGAGAATATACGGTGACACTTATCCTGACAGAGCGAAATGGATATTGATGCTTGTCCTGTATTACTGGACATGTCTTAAGATCATCTCAGCATCGAGGTGAGTCTCCCCGAATGCCTTATCCAAGTCTATCCCTAGTAACGACACAGGCCCTGTCCATCAGATTCCACAGAATCAGTTGGGTGGGTCTTATAAATAGCAAGGAGAAACAAACTTGTTGTGTTATATATCTGAACCAAAACTGTCCCGCAAATGTTTTGCATCATATGCTCTGGAAATTAGATATGCAACTATATGCAAAGGGAAGCTATGACATACTGATATTATTGCTCGGCTCTTAAGCTAGAGACCCAGGTAGTGTTCTGGGGAGATGGATTCAAAACCTGCCATCGCACATTGTGGAATTTGAATTCAATAAGTATCTGGTACTGAGAGTTTATGATGATCAAGAATCCATTGTTGATTGTTGGAAAAACTCATCTGGTTCACTAATGTCCTTTAGTGAAGGAAACTGGCTGTTCTTACCTAGTCTGGCCTGCACGTCACTCCAGGTCCAAGACAACACTGTTAACTCTTAACTGCCGTCTGGCATGGCCAGCAAATGCTGGTTATCCAATGAAGCCCCCATCCTGTGAATGAGTAACAAATACTCGTGGGTTCTGCAGTAATAATAGATGGTGTCACGTTGCATCGAAACTGAGTTAACTAAGTGACTGCTAATGTTGTGAAAAATAAATTCCATAAGTGTATATCAGGTAGGTTGAAGATTATGTTGTGAACCAAACTAGAGGTAGATTATTTCGGATTTGGTGCTGTGTGATACTGATCAAGGATGATCAGCCATGATAAGATTCTCTAAGGGCAGAATGGCCTACTCCTGCACCTATTGTTTATTGTGTGGTCGGAAGGACTAATTACTAACCTTGCTCTGAAGCAACTTTGGAGGAATAGTGACATTAATATGTTGTATTTTACACGGTGTCTGCATTCAATATGGAATGGTTGAACATTCTGGTCAAACATCATGGAAGCCCAGAGGCTAGAGTGTCAAGTTCGCTCCAGTGAATTGGGGAAGTACAATATAACATTCAGTAGGAGAACAATGGTTGTTAGACTCATAGATTCTTACAGCACGGAGACAGGCCATTCGGCCAAACTGGTTCATTCCGAACAAAATATTTCCCTGTATCCTTCTAATCCTTTCCTACCTGTGTGCTTGTCCAAATGTTTTATTAAATTTTGTGAATGTACCCGCCTTAACCACATCTGCTGGCAGCTCTTCCTATATGCATACCACTCTGTGTGTAAAATAAATTGCCCCTCAGGTTCCCTTTTATTCTTTCCCCTCTGACATTCACTTGATGCCCTCTAGTCTGTGGTTGCCCAATCCTGGGGAAAAAAATACTGAGTGCATTCACTCTATCCATGCCTCGCATGATCTTTTATACTACTATCAGATCCCCTTTAGCCTCATACATTCTAAAGTTAAAAACTCCTAGCTTGTTCAACCTCTCACTATAACTTAGACCATTGAGTCTTGGCAAAATCCTTGTAAATTTCTTCTGCACTCTTTCCAGTTTAATAACATCCTTTCTCAAGCAAAGTGAATAAAACTGAACATGACACGACAAGTATGGACTCGCCAACATATTGTATAACTACAACATAACTCCCTAATTTCGATATTCAGTGCTCTAACTGATGAAGGCCAGTGAGTCAAATGCCGTTTTCAGTGCCTTGTCTACCTGGAACTCCACTTACAGAGAACTGTGCACCTGAATTCCAGGGTCACTCTGTTCCACTGCACTCCTTAAGACCCTGCCATTCACCATGAAACTCCTGCCTTGATTTGACTTTCTAAAATGCAAGAACTTACACTTATCTGAATTAAACGCCATTTGCCATTTCTCGGCCCACTTCCCCACCTAATCAATGTACTGCTGTAATTTCTGAAATTTCTGATAAGCTTCCTCACTGTCCACGATTCCACCTATTTTAGTGTCACCTTGAAACTTACAAATCATGCCTGTACATTCTCAGCTAAATCATAGATGTGTGTGTGTGTGTGTGTGTGTGTGTGTGTGTGAGTGTGTGTATACACACACATATATAGTCCCAGCACCGACCCCTGAGGCATGCCATTCATCACAGGCCTCTAGTCCGACAAGCATCCTTCGACGATTACCCTCTACTTCCTATCATCAAGCCAATTTTGGACCTAATTTGCCAGCTCCTCCTCAATTCCATGTGATCTAACCTTCCAGAGCAGCGTACCATGTAGAACCTTATTGAAGGCCTTACTGAAATCCATATAGACTAAATATACAACAATGCCCTTGTCAAAGTTACTGGTCACATTATCAAAGCAGTCTAACAAACTTGTGAGCCATAATCTCCCATTCACAGGGCTATGTCTTTCCAAATGCATGTATATCTTCTCCCTAAGAATCTTCTCAAGTAACTTACCTGCTGCAGATTTTAGGTTTACTGGTCTCTACTTCCCCGGTTTTTCTTTGTAGCCCTTCTTGAATAACGGCACAGCATTCCCTACCCTCCAGTCCTCCAGGACCTCACCCGTTAGCCACCGATGATGCAAAAGTACCAACCAGGTCCCCCGCTATTTCTTTCCTGTCCTGCAGTGTTCCTGAACATATATGGTCAGGACCAGGAGGTTTATAGAAATACTACAAAGTCTGAAAAATACATTTATTTCGGGTAGAACACCCAAGAGTGAGAAAGTGAAATAACAATGATTAGCATAATAAATTAAAGATTATATTAATCACAGGAAGTGACTTCAGAAGAATTTCAGACATTGTGGAATCCTGAAAATTCTCAGAAATTTACGATCCAGAAAAGAGGGCCATGAAACGGGTAAGGAAATCAAAAAGCGAACACGCATGCAAACAAACAGGAACACAAAGGTTGCATAAATCTATTATCTATATTTCAAAGGAAAGAGAAAAGCAAATGTGGAAATCTGCAATCAGGAGAGACGAGCTTATTATGGATAACAGGGAAATGGCCAAGTAAATAACCAGTTACCTTGCATCTGTCTTCATGGAGGAAGATCCAGGAAATCACCCTGAAACACGACGTCATCATATAGGAGTTGAGGACTGAAAGACATAAAGTCAATTTATATCAGTAACAAGGCTTGACTTGAACATGCAGCTGGATTGAGCATTGCTACCCTTCACAAACCAGATGTACTTCATACCAAACTCTTCAGAAATAAACCACTAATAGAAGTATTAGTTGCACTGTCGATGACTGTGTTCTATTACGAAGTGCATTCTGCATAGTCTGGATCCAAGCACTATAGATGAACGGTAGTGATCCAAGCATCTACAAAGGGAAGAAGAGATAGTGCGGAGAACTGCAGACCAATTAACTTGACATTTGTGGGGAAACTGTTGGAATCTATTATATAGGATGTGATATTCGTTATTTAGAAATTAACAGCAACATTGGAGAGAATCAGTATGTATGCATTTCTGAAAGGGCAATCATGCTTGACAAGCTTTGGAATTGTTTGAAGTTGATTCTTACAGCATAGATAATGGGGAACCAGTAGGATTTACATATTTTAGATTATGAGAAGGGTTTCTATAAGAACTCACACAGTGAGTTCGTAAATGTGAAGGGTATTTGGAAGAATATATGCAAGTGATAAGTTAAAGTTTGAATTGCCTTGCTTTGAGGGAGTCAGAATATAGACGTAAAGACATGTTGAAGCAGTTTAACAGCGCGTCGTTGAGTACTGTACCTGGAATATTGAGTAAAGTTTTGGTGACCAAATCTAAGAAAGAATATACTGACGACAGAGGAAGTTCAATGGACATTCTCCAGATTAACCCCTCAATTGGCGAGATTGCGTGATGAGGAAACTCGGCCTATGTTCTCTAGAGTTTCACAGAATAAGACATAGGTCCCTGTGAAATATATAAAGTCACAAAATATATGACAAGTTGGAAATTAACAGGATGTTTCTCCGGCTGTCTAATCCACATTCAAGGGAAATAATGGCAGGATAAAGTACAGACCATTTAAGGCTGCAAAAAGGAAGAAATTCTGCACGCGTAGGGGACTCACTCACATGGGGCATGGAAACCTGCTGGCAGAGCAAGTTAGGGAGAATTTCCAGATATTGCACAAATGTGTCCAGGAATCAGACTAACCAGGGAACAGGTCGGACTCATTAGTGACTTGCCAAATTGCATCCAAATGATGTTTATTGGTAAGACACAGAAGGTGGTGGTAGAAGGCTGCTTGTGTGACTGGAGACCAGTGTCTCATGTATACCACAAGGTTCAGTGCTATGTCCCTTATTGTTTGTGATTCAGAGGTGCTGGTGCTGAACTAGGTGGACAATGCTAAAAATCGCATAACACCAGATTATAGTCCAACAGGTTTATTCGGTGGCACTAGCTTTCGAAGCGCTTCTTCTTCATCAAAGCACTCAATCATCTGATGAAGAAGTAGCGCTTCGAAAGCTAGTACCTCCGAACAAACCTGTTGGACTCTAACCGGATGTTGTGTAATTTTCATTTTTAATATTTGTAGTACTCAAAAGCTGTGAATATGGACGAGGGGTGAGGAGTGTGATAAGTTAGTTTGGGTTTGATACGCAGATTGGCCGGTTGGTTGGCAGTGAGGAGGAAGGCAGGAAGATACAGATGGAATGGTCAGCTGGCAAGTTCAATGGCAGATGGAATGTAACCCTGATAAATATGAGGTGATACACTTTGAAAGAAGGAACCAGACAGGGGAGGACTCAATGAATGGCAGCACACTAGGAAGGTCAGAGGGTGCTTCTCCACACATCCCTGAATGTGATGGACCAGTTAATACACAATTTGGGAAAGCATAGGGGACTATAAACATAACCTTGATTCATTGAGGCACCGATTATATGAGCTATGCGGAACTTTGGTGATGCCAAGATGGAATACTGTGTGTAGTTCTGTGAATAACATTACAGGAAGGATGTGACTGCACTGGAGGGGATGCAAAGGAGATTCACCAGGATGTTCCCTTGGATGGAGCATATCAGCTATAGAGAGAAGCTGGATAAGCTTTAGTTGTTTAGATTGGTGGAGAGGAGGCTGAGGGGGACGTAATGCAGGCGCATAAGATTACAGGGTGGATGGAAAGCAGTTGTTCCTTTTAGTCAAAGGCCCACATTTATAACGTGAAGGGTTTGCAGTTTAGTGAGGATTTGAGAATTGCTTTTCACCCAGAGTTTTTTGGGGTCTGAAATGCAATTCGTGAGAGGGGAGCTGTCATGGTAACCTCAAAACCATTAGAAAATACATGGTAGTGCACTTGAAATGCCTCAAGATTTACGGCTATGGGTATTGTGTTGGCAAATGGGCCTCATTTAGACCGTGCTATATTTCTGATGATACAGCATCTTTGCTGCTGTGATTGTATGGCTGTGGAAGGTCAATCACTGAGTACCTTAAAATAGGAATTGATAGGTTTCTGAAGAATATCTTCACAAAGTTTATAAGACAGAACTTGTAATATTTTATGAAAATATGTCAATGGCAAAATTAAGAGAAAGAAATGTGCAGCTTTCTTATAGTTTGATACCAGATAATTGAGGACCAGGAAATAGCAGAACTATGGACAAAATGCTTCAGTTCTGCCTCCACAGAGGAAAACAAAACAAAAAAGAAAGCTTCCTAGCAATACTAGGGATCTTTAGTCTGGTGAGAAAAAGGGAATATAATGAAATTAGCAACTAACCAGTTTAAAGAAAGTATTGGACTGACATTAATGGGCATCGACAAAGTCAACAGAGATTTATGAAATGGGAGTCATATTTGAGAAAGTGGCTTTTAGCAAAATTATGGAGAAGCTATCAATGCAATACGAGTGGAATTTCAGAAAGTGTTTTGATCAAGCCCCAAGCCTATTGTGCGAATTCGAATCCTGTGGGACTGAGGCTAATATATGGTCATGGTTTTAGAATGGGAGAGCTGGCTGGATACACTGAGTAGGAATAAAACAATGTTTTTTTTAAATGGAAGACTGGTAGGATATAGCAAGGATCGTGGCTTTGGCCCCAGCTATTCCCAATACACACCATATATTTGGTTGAGGGGCTCGAATACAATATCCCCAACTCTGCTGACAGCACTGAACGATGACAGCATGTGAGTGGGTGAGGGGGAATGTAAAAAAACTCCAAAGTGACTGAGACAAGTGAAATTACTGGGAAAATACGTGGCAGATGGAGACCAATGGGAGAGATTAGATATTGTGCACATTGATGGGAACAATAAAATCGCAGCCTCTGATTTGAAAAAGGGCGTGCTTGAAAAATGTTGCTCTATAAAGGAACTTTAGCTGCATTTTTGTTTATTTCTGCGCAGCCCTCTCGGTACATATAGGGCAATGAGTTCTAAAGCCAGAAGTCAATACTGAGAATGGCATTGGCACGCTGACCAGTGTATATAGACCCTGCAAGTGGGGAACTGTGACATTGAAATGAATCTGGATCTCCCTGTACACCAGTCACTGAAAGCAATATTGCAGGAGCAGAAAGCAGGTAGGAAGATAAATGGTGTATTCACCTTCATTTTAGGGGGATTGAGTACAGGAGTAAGAGTAAGTGCAGCTGTACAGGGCCTTAGTGGGACCGCATCTCGGACATATTACAGTATTGTGTGCAGCTTTGGTCTCCTTATCCAATAAAGGACAAACCTGACATTGAGGGAGAGCAGTGAAGGATGACCAGACTGATCTCTGGGATGACAGGTTTGTTGTTGGAGCGGAGTTTGGGGTGACTGGGCTTGTATTCTATGTCGTTTAGGAAAATGAGTGGTGATCACAGTGAAATATATAAAACTCTGACAGGGCAAGACAGATTGGAAGCAGGGATGGTAATTCCCTGGCGTGGACGTCTACAACAAAGGACCACAGTTTTAGGTACAGACAGGCCACTTTGCATTGAGATGAGAATAAATGTCTGCACTCAGAGACTGGCGAACCAGGGGTACTCTTTCCCAGATCAGGCTGTGGAAACCAAGGCGCTGAATATAAATAAGGATTTCTGGAAATTTGAGGGGTAGGGAGAGAGCTGGAGTATCGTGTGAAGATAGATCAGCTATCAGTTCAGGTTGTTCTCCAATGGCGCAGCAGCTGTGTTCCTGTGCAACACCGTTTTGTAGAAAATCGTGCAATATTAATAATGGGGTCTATGGGAAAAAGAGGGCAAGGGGCGAACCCCTCAAAATATCAGTAAAGGCAAAAATTAATTTTAGTCTAACACACACTAGCACAGTCTAAAATACATCTTTAAATCACATATAGTCATGAAACTGTCCTCTAAATGTAACACTTTCAAACTACAGTCACTGACTACAGCAGTGTACCTTTCACCACACTCTTCTCCAGAAAGTGCATGTGGCTGACTGACCACGTGATGCCGATGGGGAAATTTCAGTTCCCCTCAAGATTCTCCCACTGTTTGAAATAAAGTTCTTTCTAAATGTAGACTACAATTCCCGGTTTCAGGCTCAGTTTCAAGGCTTCCAGAGCGGATTGCATTCCTGTTTTAGCTGAACACATTGATTGTACATTTTGCAGACAGAGGATCCTGAGGCTGGGTTGTGCTGTTCAGCTGGTTCCTGGCAAGGAATCGCGTCACAGTGAATGAGAGTTCACTTCATGGATAAAGGTTCATGAATCACATTGCGGCCAAATTATATTTAATCAACACGCGTTATCTGAGAACTGCCTGTATATTGAATGGAGGAGCAAAATTGATGTGCTGAAGGGACTCCAGCAGTTCTCATTTTATATTTCACAATGTTTAAACATATTAAGGCATACGAATATTGTATGGGTAAAACTGCATGAAGGAGATGTTCAGCCATTAACTAGCACAGGGAAAGCTCAATGTGTTGTGTGAAGTACTCATTTCCCTATGTTCCTGTGCAGTCTTTGGGAAAGCTCTGCAAATGTTGTCACAAACCGTCAGATGTTAGGGTGGAGGTCTCTGCATGGTCAACAGGACTATGTTTCCTGTTCCCTTTTCCGACACTAAGGTTGGGGCCGGCTGTATATCCTTTAAGAGCTCGGACCAGTTGATACAATTGAGTGTCTTGCTTGGCTGTTTCAGAGACCATTGAAGAGTTTATCACATGTCTGTGTGTCTTGAGTCACTTTTAGGCCAGATCAGGAAAGCACGGGAGACTCACTTCCTGAAAGTATATTGGGAAGGAGATCGATGTTTACAATCAACATTGGACACAAGATCACTGTTACTGACACCAGATTTTACAGCTCGATATGTTAATAATTGTTTTTAGTATTCCACCAGCTGCCACCAGCTGCCCAAGCATTAGCCTGGTCAGTATTAATAATCCAATGACAATTCCACAACAGCACTATCTCCGCATGGGGACCTATTGGAAACCACACTGAGCTGCTTGGCAACTCTGTTAAAAAAAGAACTCCCACCAATTTTGACTGTCGTGATGGGACTGATGGGGTGCTAATTGGTCAGATTGTATTTATTCCCCTCTTAGGGAACTGGACATAGCTGAGTAATTTTCCACATTGCCAGGGAGGTGTCAGATTTGGAGCTGGAATGAAACAGCTTCCCCAGGGACACGGCTTGTTGTGTAGCACAACTCTTCAGTCCTATTGCAGGAATGGGGTCAGGGCCCATTACCTTTGTCGTATCTACTGTGTTCAGCTGTTTCTTCATGTCACGCGCAGTGAATCGAATTAGTTGTGATTCTGTGGGCATCATGACAGGGTGAGGTGGATCATTGACTCAACATGTCTGGCTGAGGATAGTGCAGACACCACATAATTGATTTTTACACTAATGTACAGAACGGTTCCATTATTTAGGATGTGGATATTTATGGAGTCCTCTCCTCCAGTAACTTGTTTAATGGTCCATTGATATTTATGCATATATTTGGCAGGATGACAGAGCTTAGATCTGATTTGTTAGTCGTGGGATCATTTCTGCCTCTGTACCAGATGTTAGTTCTGCTGTTTCGAATGTAACCAGTCAATTGTGGTAGCTTTGATGGGTTGTCTTCAGGTAAAGGTACACATGGTACTGACCCTGGCATGTTCACCCACACTCGGCACTGAACCATAGATCTGCTTGATGGTAATAGTCTACTGAGAGATTATCCTGAGCGAAAGGTTGCAGATTGTCATTGAATACAATTCTGCCTCTGCTGCTGCTGTGATATACAGCATCAGATGATAACCCAGTTTAAGCTGCAATGTCTACAATTCAATTCCACTGACTCTCCCCCAGTTCACACCGAGACCCATTCACCCAACAGCCCTGTATTCACTGACCTACTCTGGTTTCTGGTGTGGCAACCCTTCCATTTTCATATTCTCATTCTGGTGAAATTCTTTCCTTGGTGTCACGCCTCCAATTTGTTACTTTCACCCAATCAATTTAAGGTACTAATCTGAATCTTTTCCTTTCAGTAATACCATCTTCAGTATTTGAAGTGAATGTGTTTCCTTCTGTTTTTCTCCCTGACGATGATTCTGAACTCCGCAGTGTCAGTGATGCCAGCCTTCTGCAGTTTCAGAGTCAAGGAACTTATGCGTTATTGTTCAGTTCCCAGTGTACAGCGCTCCATGTTGGACAGAATGTTTAGGCATCTTTGACATATGTCGTTGGAAATTGTTCAAAAACAGAAATTGCTGAAGAAGTTGCTGAAGATGTTGCAGCATTTTCTGGAGTGAATACAGATATAAACTTGCAGGTCCAGTGAACCTTCTACAAAGCTCCCTGTTTATCCAGCAATTTTTGGTACTTTATTTCCAGTATCGATCGTTATTTGTTTTATCAAAAATTTGTTCTGTGCCCCTATTCATTTCTGGATAAACACAGCAGGTCTGTCAGCATCTGCAGAGACAGAGAAACAGAGTTAGTGTTTCAAGTCTAGTGTGACACTTCTCCAGTACTGAAAATGAATAGAAAATGTGCTTTTAAACCCCATGCCAGAAATGGGGAATGGGTGACAGGGAAAAGAGAGTGTGACAAAAGATAAATGAAGAGTATGTAAAACGGGTTTAAATTAAGATGTAACTGGGGGAAAGGGGTTCTCTCTATTGAGTGCAAGATAAGCAAGACACAAGCACACAAGGCCATAGGGAGGCCAGGAGGGGGCATTTTGACTATATGGTATTATATAGATCTGGCCATAGATACGTTTTCATTGTCAAGATCATCACCCCCTTTAGACAAATAATTTCAGGTGCTTGACCTCTTATTGGCACTCGTAAGAGTTTCATGCTGCCTCAGTATTTAATATGGAGAAAGACAAATAACAGTATGAAGTTTGGGCTGAGTACTGTTTTACTGTCATGTTTAATATAGTTTCAAATTTGCAGTACTTATCTTTAAATATATGTTCTTGAAGTTAGTATCAGATGGAGTGTAGAAGGTTGTGGGGCTGACATTCGAGAAGTTTATGAAATCATGAGAGGTATGGATCGGGTGAATATCCAAGGGTTTTTCCACAGGATGGGAGAGTTCAACCATAGAAGGCATAGGCTTAAGTTGAAAGGGGGAACATTTACAAGGGATACAGAGACAATGTTTTTACACAGAGGGTGGTGTGGAAATGGAATGAGCTGCCAGAGGAAGAGTGGTAAATCCATGTACAGCTGCAACATTTGAAACTCATTTGGACAAACATATGAATGGGAAATATTTAGAGGCATATGGGCCAAATGAAAGCAGATGGGGCTCGTATAGTTTGGAAAACCTGGCCAGCATGGACATTGAGGAAAGCTTCACACACAGTCAATGTGGTTTCGTGAAAGTTATATTTTGCCCTGTAAGATCATGCAAACTTTTTCTGGAGATGCCTGAAAATATAAAATGCGGATTTGATATGGGGGGAATCTGATAGACAAGAGGCTTTCCAGAGATTTTCCACATGGTATGATCAAATAAAAGATCTTACTCAAGCCAGAAGCTCGTAGGATGACGAATAATGTATTAACATGCGATGGTGATTGGTTAACACATCGAAATCAGAGAGTCAGGATTAGTGGATCTTTATGATAAATGTGAATCTGCTGGAATACCACACATATCAGTCCGATGGCATCAGTTATTGACAATCTATACTGACAGCCTGAAGGAGGGAGCTGAGTGCAATATACGTCCGAGTTTGTGGATGACACTGAGAATCAAAAGGCAGGCTGTCATTTAACGAAGAGGACTTCCAGAAAAGGAGCAGTACAAAGAGATTGGAGTCTTCCTGTGTATGAAACATAACGTCAGTATGCTGATGCAACAAGTAACTAGGTTGGGACATTAGGCGGCTTCCTGGGATAAAAAGGTTGACTTACTGAGAACCTCTATAATAGTGAAGTGATTATTCATTGGGGTTAAATGAATGGTGAGTGATACTGCTGAAATATCCAACACAGAGAAAGGACTTGAGAAGGCAGATATTGAGAAGTTGTTTCCATTCCTGGGCAGAGTGTCACACTCGAGAATATAGGTACCGAAAAAGAAGTATCGATTTCAATCTGAGATGCAAAGTGATGTCTTCTCTCAGTATATAGTAAATGTCTGGAATTCTCTAACCCAGAGAGGTATGGAGGGATACAAGGAGTCGGCAAGAAAGTGGAGTTGAGACCTGGAGTAGATCAGCCACGTTCTTATTAAATGACAGGGAGAGCTTGATGGGCCGAATGGCCTACTCTTGTTCCTATTTATTAATTTCACATGTCATGCTTTTGGAAAGTAACTGGGTATTTTCCTCGAAGTTGTGTTGTACAATGTTGCATTCAGGGAGAGCAGATGATTTGTTTGAGTTAACCCCGGGTGGGGTATGGGGGCTGTATTCCCAGCGACTCTGGGTCTGTAACATGGAGTAGAAGTTACAGAGAGGGGGAGCCTGGAAAGAGGGATTGGGGGTGGGGGTCGGTTCCTGACCCAGCCCGGATTTTCCAAGAACATTTCCGAAACTACACGTCACCATCGGAGTGGCCTCGATCTTCCCCTCTGTATCAAGTCCGAAGGGCTGAATAGAACAACAGAACACAGGGCTGAGGGACACGAGTGAGCCATTCGGCCCTTGGACACTACTCCACCAGCAAATAAGTTCATGGATCATTTCATTGTGGTCCCAACTACACTTCTCTCTCCATGTGCCATAATCCCTGATTCACCTGTCTATGGGCAATCAGGTGAAACCAAGCTCAATATAATATAAAGATTCAGCCATCCCAAACTTCTGGGAAAGAGAATTCCGCTTTAATGAAATCCCACTTGTTGAATTTCTCCTAATTCCTGCTCTGACTGAGATTAGAGGGAGTCACTGTTTCTTTTTCTAGTCCCACTCCTCCACTGCTCCCAACAAATTTTAAATGTGATCAGGTTGGTGATATGGCAGATCATAAAGGTCTCAGACTGGGTCAGGTTCAGTGGAAGAAACAAGTCAGGCAGATTTCTTTAGTCAGCCACAATTAACTAAGAGAACTACCGGGTGTGCATGTTGGATCTGTGATTAGCACTGCTACGTCACATCACCAAGGAGCTGGGTTCAATTCCAACCTCGGGCGACGCTCTATGTGGGGTTTCCTCACAATGCTCCAATTACCCCCCACAGTCGAAAGATATGCAACTTACAATGGATTGGCCATGCTAAACTGCCCATAGTGTCCAGGGATGGGTAGGATAGTCATGGGAAATGCAGGGTCACATGGATAGGGAAGGGCGGGCAGATCCGGGGGGATGCTGTTCGGAGGGTCAGTGTGGACTTAATGGATTGGATATCCTACTTCCACACTGAAGAGATTCTATAAAAATGACAATAAATTTGGACTATACCCAGTAGGTATCTATCTGATCCACTCTCCTCTAGGTCTTGTATACTTCAATAAGATCACCTCTGTTTCCAAGAGTGACTTGTTAAAGCCTTCGTAATATAAGGTACTCATTCCTGGAATACATGAAATGAAACATCTCCAAACTACTTCCAATATAATTATATCCTTCCTCAGATAAGGAAACAAAGAAAAAATAATCTCACATTCAGAGCTTGTGTTTTATTTTTGTTTTCTCAGTGTTGTGGGTCTTTGTAACTCTTCCCCACAAATCATTGAAGGCAAAGATATTGAATATTTTTGAGGCACAGACAGAAGGTTCATAAATAACAACGGAGTCGAGGATTATCGGGGATTGGCAGGAATGTGCGATCTGGGGGAAAATGTAGAGGATAGTACCAAATGACACGGCTCCAGAACATCCAGGAATATAATTTAAAACTGATGGAAGACTGATGGAAGCTCAATGTATATTCGGATGGCTTTAATTCAAGAGAGCTCCAGGATTATGTTTTTTAAGGACATTTCAGCGGTGGTGATACAGAAAATAAAATATTGTGATGACGTCAAGCGAAGAGTAATGGAACTCAGGTTTCAGTATTCCTTATGGTTCCCAACGGTGCTTCGTATTGCTTTGAATGGATCAATGAACTTGTCTGACTCTCCAGCGAAAGCAAAAACTTTGTGGACATTTTAAAGTAAGCTGGATGTTGAGATAATCATGTTTCTCTCTTAAAGAAATTTTGTTGGATTTTTCTGGTATCAACCAGTGTTAAATTATAGTCGGGGATTGGTAGAATACTCACTTTTAACTTCTTCATACTATCATTACTCTTTTTCTCTTTCTTTGCTTGTGTCTGGGGTGTGGCTCAAGCTGGAGCGAGATACAAATGTGGTTGTGATGATTAAGTGCCCACCTATTAATTGTTATTAATTGCCCTGGATGCCATATTGGAAGCGGGCAGAAGATAAAGATTTGTGATATGTAAGCGTCCCCATTGGGTAGGGTGGTGGGGGGGACGGGAAGCAGAGAAAACTCTATCAAGTGTCATTGGTACTTTGGATTTTGCTTCGTTCTTTTTTAAATGTTTTTAGCTTTGGAAAGTTTTTACTGCTTGTTAGTTGCAGTAGCTTTAGTTTGTACAGATTTAAGCTCGATGAGTCTTTTGTCATCAATGCTTAGCGATGTGTAATTCGATATGAAATTCTCTCGAGTTCAAATGTTGCTACAGTATGTTATGGATAATGATGTGCTTAAGCGGTGTACCTGGAACATTAAGGGGAGCCATCTGACATTCAAGAGGGAAAATGTACTTTATCGTCTTACAAAAGAGAGAGTGAATGTTGTTCTATTGCAGGAGATGCACCTTGATTACAAGGAACGTTTGACGTTACAGCAGGGAGGGTTTGATCGGGTTTATTTCTCATGTTTTAATACTAAGAGTGGGGGAAATCATAATGGATAGGAAGAATCTTTCATTTAAATTGCTAGATTATATTAAACACCCATGGAAGGATCATAATCCTCAAAGCCTTGAACTATGGGAATTAATACATTATTTTGAATGTTTATTGCCACCCGGTGCATCCTCTCAAGCTCCTGGAAGATGCCTTTCCCAAATTAAGTTATCTTGCATCGTGGCACATTATTGTAGAAAGAAATTTTGACTGTCTTATGGCTCTACTGTGGACAGAACATCCAAACGTCCCCCAATATCCTCGTTATAATGTAAGCAATTAGTGAATTTGTGTGCAGAACTAGAGCTGGTGGATGTCTGGAGGCAAATCTGCCTCACAAGTAGGGATTTTATTTTCTTCTTTAACCCGCATAAATTGCACACGAGGGTTGATCTCTTCCCCATCCCTGCAACAATCCTAGATTCGGTGGCATCCTGCGCAATTAGGAATATTATCCCAACATACCTGCCCCAGAAGTGGGATAGAAGTCACATAAGATGATGTTGAATGCAGATGGTCTTATGTTTTTGTCAAATCCCGCAATTTCGGTAGCTCACGTGATGCAATGCATTAATTCGCTTGTCACTTTTTCGGGCTTTAAGATTAATTTTACAAAGTTGGAGGCCCTGCCTATGGGAGGTCTTGCGGAAATGCGTGATGTTGAGGGCAAATCCTAGTTTCCTTTTAAATGGTCACGGGGATGGTTTCCCTATTTCAGTATATTCATTAAATCCGTCTTTGATCATTTATTTAACGTGAACTATGTCCATTTGTTTGACAACATTAAACAAGACCGTCAAAGATGGGAGGCAAATCCAATATCCTAGCTCGGTCGGAAAGCTGTTCTTAAAATGAATGTCCTTCCTTATTTGCTATACCCCTTGTGAATGCTTCCTTTGATGTTTCCCAGACAGATATTTAAGAGACTTTATGGCTGGTTTATCTCTTTTACTTGGCACCATAAGCAACTTTTTATCAAGCTAACCAGATTGCAACTACCCCACAGATTGTGGGGAGTAGATTGCCCAGATAAAAGCTATCAATTAAGATATTTTTATCCCATGTTATTGCCTGGGACGCTGAGGACTCGGCGTCAATACTGTGAGATATTGAACACTCTCAGGCAAAGTGAACCCTGATTAGTCTGTTTTTCTTAGCTAAAGTGACAACATTTAAGAAGTATTGTCATAGCCCAATAATTATCAATACTGTTAAAGCATGAATGACCATGCATGAAATGGAGGGCAATACAGCCAAAACCATGTTTCTTACCCCTATAATTGGTATACCGGGTTGTCATCCTGAGATAATAGATTCCAGGTTTAAACTGTGGGCAGAAAGGGGTGGGCCTTGCTTGAGTGATTTAGAATTCGTAGAATCCCTACAGTGTGGATACAAGCCCTGGGGACCAGCAAGTCTACTTCGACCCTCTGAAGAGTAACCCACACAGACCCATTTCCCTACCATCCTGTATTTAACCTGACGAATGCCCAAAACTACACATCCCTGAACACTATGGGTGATTTATCAATGGTTAATTCATTTAACCTGCACATCTTCGGGCTGTGGGAGGAAACCCACACAGACATGGCGAGAATGTTAACTCCACGCAGCCAGTCACCCAAGACCAGAACCAAAGCTGAGGCCCTGGTGCTGTGAGGCAGCAGCGTTCACCACTGAGTCACCACGTGTTATTTGATGGAGAAATAATGATATCATTTGATCATTAACTCGTACGTATGGACTACCTAGTAGAGACCTCTTCTGTATTTTTTTTCAAGATCAGAGATGTGATTATTAAAAAAGCAGATTTTTAGCAGACTCTTACAGATCTGGTGGAGGGAAGAGGGTGCCTATTGCTCAGAATACACTCTCTGTCAGTACCCTCTATCATTAGTTGGAGAGTGTCCCCTCAGACAAGACTCTACAGCTTTGTGATGCCTGCGAGAGAGAGTACAGAACACTTCAGAGACATGGGAGGATATTTGTGAAAATGCTCAAAGGATTTTGATCTGTAGTAGGACACATTCAATGCAGTTGAAAATTCTTCATAGTGTCGATCTGACCCCAAATTGTCTTCAAAATGCAAAGTGGGATTACCTTCATGTCCTAAATGCAGAATGACTACAGGCACTCTTACTCATTGCTTGTGGTCCTGTTGCAGGCTTCTTCTATATTTGAGCACTGTGGTAGGTGTGATAGAGTGGGTATTGAGGACTGAAGTGGAGATGGACCTGGTTTCTGTTTTCCTGGTTCTGCCCAGGGTAGTTTCCACAGATAAACATGGGGAAAAATAAATATATCCTTACTTTCCCTACTTTCCATGCTAGGAAATATAGTCTGTTGGGTCGTCGTCAGCTCTGCATGGAGAATATCCCTTTCAAGTTTATCACTGGTGTGGTGCACCAAAAAACAAAGATTTATATGAGACATGGCAGCCCTTTTTGGATTACGGCAATACAGGGTTATCGGCCACTCCAAGAAGGGTTTTTATATAACCATGATGCTATTGTCTAATGAATCTAATATCTATCGATGAAGAACCATGAACATAAAAAACGTATCAGTTAATGCTCTTAATGAACGAGAGCTATCGTTTTGTTGTGCTGAGCTGTATTGTTTATTCATTATTTATTGTTTAGTTTTGTTTTTCTTCTGTCTGTGTAGTGTTTTAACTTGTTTTGAATGTACATGCAACTGGATGTATTTTTTTCAGTTATTTGAGTTGTGTTGTTATTGATTTATTATAATATTAAAAATCTCTTTTTCAATAAAATATTTTTGAAAATTAAAATGCTAACATTGATAGAATAGAGTCACAAAGTACTCTCATCAGAGAGACCACTCATGTTGGTTTCTCCTGAGGATCACCATACCTTGGATGATGGGGTGAGGTTGAGAGAGCGTCCCTTTCATGGTCACCTCTGTAGGTGTGGGCAACCGATCCTGCACTGTTGGCCTCCCTCTGTATCACAAACCAGCCGTCTGTCCAACTGAATGGGAGAACTGTGTAACTTATACAGACAGAAACAGTCTCAGACAAAGGGTAAAAGAAACATTCATAACAAGTAAAGTGGTACAATTCAGGTAATGGTCAAGATGACGGCTGAGGGTAAAAACGGTCTCTGCTCAAAATTGTATTTTCTAACAAGACGTGTTTAGAAGCTGTATTTGTTTTAATATCATTAAGGTGAGTCAAGTGAAATAACCAGAATTATTAAGTGTGATTGGATATTTATAACCATAAAATAAGTGTAGATTTTTGTTTGGTCTGGGTAAAGTATGCTGACCATTGCATGTAAGTATAAAGATGATGGAATATATTGTTAGGAGTGTCTGTCCCCATGGGAAATGCCCTCAAACAGGCGCTTGAAAAAAAAGGGGCAAAAGTGCCCGAGGTGTGCTGTTTGGCCAATGACAGGAACCTCGGGGGTTGAATGACTCAAAGTTCCCGTAACATGGAGCTGAGAAGACTATCAGTTCAGCGGGGACCTTATTAAATGCCAGAGCAGGTTTGAAGGGCTGAATGGCCTCAGCATGATTTGAATTTTATGTGATTTGAAAAACGTACTTCTCTACTCCTTCCTCTTATATGTTACACACTGGGACACTGCAATGTTCCTGAAACTGGGAATTATTTGGAACATTATCTGGAACATTCCATAATTGGCATTCTCCAGAATATTCCATGATTGTGTGGGATGTTTTGCAAAGGCGAGAGATAGAGAGAGAGAGAGTAAGCGTTGCATGCAGTTATGAGAGTGGGGGAACATGAGTCTTTTTCGGGGGTAGGTGCAATCACAGATATACAGTGAGTGTGAGGGAGCAGAGAAAATATGGTGACACTTATCCTGAAAGAGCAGGAAAGGTTATTGATATTTGTCCTGTACTACTGGACATTTCTTCAGACCTCAGATACTGCACTGAGCTGGGCGGTGAACTCAGACCATGATGGGTGGGTTTACTGGTGTGGCTCCCTCTGGGAAGAGAATGTTCTCCCTCTGTAGTAGCCCATCGTGCTCCATCAACAAACCATGCTGTAATTGCCCCTTATCTGCCATTCTGCCACTTTCCTGCCTTTGCTCTGTATCCATCTAATCCTGTCCCATCTGTGTATTTGATCAAGTGCATTTTCAATGTTGTTATTGTACCCACTTCAATCACTTCCCCTGGCAGCTCAGTCCATATGCGTACCACACGCTGTGTAAAAAAGATGATCCCCAACTTCCTGTTTTATTTTTCCTCTCCAAACATGAACGGATGTCCTCTCGTCTTCGATTCCCCAACCTTGCAAGAAAAAAATGCATTCACCCCAGGCATGCATCTTATAATTTGATAAAATCTATACTTCCATAAGAACCACCTCAGTTTCCTGCTGTATAAAGAAATAAGTTCTAACCTGTGCAAATTCTTCCTATAACTCAACCCTTTAGCCCAGGAAACATCTTGTAAATTCCTTCTACATTATTTGATGTTCAATAATATCCTTTCTAGAGCAAGGTGAACAAAACTGTACACAATACTCCAACTGCAGCCTTACCAACATTCTGTACAACTGCAACATAACGTCCCAACTTCTATACTCAATGCCCTGATGTAGGCCAGTATGCCAACAGCCTTCCTCATGGTCCTGTGTACCTGTGACCCAAAATTCAGATAACCGTGCACCTTATCTCCAACGTCGTTTTGTTCCACTGCACTCCTTAAGTCCCTCACATTCATCCTTAAACTCCTACCTGGATTTGACTTTCCAAAATGCAAGACGTCACACTTATGTATATTAAACTCCATTTGCTAATTCTCAGCCCACTTTCCCAGCTGGTCAAGGTATTGCTGCAATTTCTGCTAATGTTCCTCTCTCTGAACGATGCCTCTAATTTTAGTGTCATCTGCAAACTTAATAAACTTGCGTTGTGCACTCTGATCCAAATAATTATATAGATAACAAACAGCAATGGGCCCAGGACCGACCCCTGAGGCAGGCCAATTGTCACAGGCTTCCAGTCCGACAAGCATACCTCCACCATAGCCGTTTGCTTCATAATGTTAAGCCAATTGTGTCGCCAATTTGCCAGTTCACCTTGGATTCTATGTGATATAATCTTCTAGAGTGGCCTACTATATGGATCCTTATGAAAGGTCTTACTGAAATCGAAATAGAAGATGTCTACCACTGTGCCCTCGTCAACGTTCCTGGTCACTTACTCAAAAATCTCTAACAAACTTCGTAAGGCATGATCCGCCACGCACAAAACGAAGCTGACTGCTTCAAATCAAACTTTGTATTTCCAAATGCATGCACATTTTATCTTTCAGAAGCTTCTCAAGTGGTTTAGCGAAAACAGGTGTGAAGCTTACTGGTCTATATTTCCTGGGCTTTTCTTTGCAGCCATTCTTGAATAAGGCACAACGTTTGCTACTGCACAGTCTTCCGGGATCTTGGCGCTTAAGGTTTATCTCTCGCTTCTTTCAGTGGTCTTGGATGTATCTGGTCAGGACCAAAAGATTTGTCTGACTTTGTGCATTCTAATATATCCAACAGCAATTCTACTGTGATATGGACAGTACCAAGATTTGACAACTAACCTCCTAAATGTCACAGGTCTTCATGTCTTTCTTCATGGTAAACACAGAGGGGAAATTGAGGAATTCACCAATCTCTTGAGGTTTTACACATGCATGCCTATTTTGGATTTTAAAGCATCCTATTCTCTCCCTAGTTGTTCTTTATCTTTACTATACTGAATTTGGATTCACTCTAAATTTCTCAGCCAAGACTATCCCATACCCCCTTTCGCCTTGCTGATTTCCTTCTTCACTAACTCCTCTATCCCCTGTATACCTCCAGGGATTCCCTTGATCCGAGCTGCCTGAACCTGAGCCACGCCTCCTTTTTTTCTGGTCAGAGCCTCAATATCTCTTGACATCCAGGGTTCTCTCTTCCAGTCTCACTTTGCCTTCACCCTCACAGGAAAATGGAAACCTTGAACTTGAGCTCTCTCACTTTTAAAGCCCTCCCACTTGCCCGAAATCCTTTTACCTCGAAACAAACAACTCCAATCATCCCCTGCAATCCCCTGTCTAATTCCAACAACATACGCCTTGCCCCAATTGAGAAGTTGAATCTGTGGACCAATTTTGTCCCTCCCATAACTATTTTAAAATTAATACAACTCTAATCACTTTTCTCAAAATGCTCCTCCACTTTATCTCCTTCACCTATCCTGCCCTATTTCCCAACAGTAGGTCGAATTTGTCCCTTACCGAGTAGGTTATTCTATATATTGATTGTGGAAACTTTCCTGAACACACTTAACGAATCACGTTCCATCTAAGTTCTTAATCATCTGGAAGTCCCAGTCTATGTTCGGAAAATTGAAATCATTACAATTGAAATTATTACAATCCTGTTACTCCTGCAACTCTCCCCAGTCTCCCTGTATATTTCTTCCTCTAATTCCGATTGTTGATTTGGAGGCTTATAGTGCAACCACTATAACATTACCATCCCCCTCTAACTACTTTGCACCATTTACAAAACCTTATTGGATATTATCTCAGTCATTTCAACTTTAAATACAGGTGTGGTACCCGCCTTAATCAGTACTATTGGCATTTAAACTGTTTCCATTTACATCTCTCCATCGCCGTGATTTCCACATCCACGGCACCCCCTTGACAAGGCACAGTGGAGATATGGAGCTGTAAATGGATGGGAGCTGCACATCCTGTCACTTACAACATTGGCTGCAAGTTTCCCCACACTGGGCTGCAATCTAACACAGTGTTACCGAACAGTGAAACAGTCTGCGTTTATATATGAATGAACCAGTGCGGTCTGCACAGCTCCCAACTCTGGAAATTTAGCCCATGATTATCGATCGAGCATTGGTGTGGGCTGCACAGAATTCCATTCTGGATATTGCTGGGTTGCATTCAGCAGTACGCTAGCCGGATCTACACAGTGCTCCATCGTGAACATATAATGGATGGAGTGGTTATGTGAGTTGGATTGCGAATGTGAGAGAGGTAAACATCTGGCAATACCTTTATTATTTGATTTCATTCTTGTGATTGGACCCTGTGTCCCAGTCTGGAGCAGTGTAATGACTGCTTTCTGTTCCTGTGTCCCAGTCTCGGGTAGTTGAGTGATGGCCTTCTGTTCCTGTGTCCCAGTCTCTAACAGTTGAATAACTGCCTCCTGTTCCTGTGCCCCAGTCTCAAGCGGTTGAGTGACTGCCTCCTGTTCCTGTGTCCCAGTCTCGAGCAGTTGAATGTCTCCCTCCTGTTCCTGTGTCCCAGTCTCGAACAGCTGAGTAACTGCCTCCTGTTCCTGTGTCCCAATCTCGAGCAGTTGAGTGACTCCCTCCTGTTCCTGTGTCCCAGTCTCGAACAGTTGAATGACTCCCTCCTGTTCCTGTGTCCCAGTCTCGAGCAGTTGAGTGACTCCCTCTTGTTGCTGTGTCCTAGTCTCGAGCAGTTGAGTGACTGCGTCGTGTTCCTGTGTCCCAGTCTCGAGCGGTTGAGTGACTGCGTCGTGTTCCTGTGTCCCAGTCTCGAGCGGTTGAGTGACTGCGTCGTGTTCCTGTGTCCCAGTCTCGAGCAGTTGAGTGACTGCCTCCTGTTGCTGTGTCCCAGTCTCGAACAGTTGAGTGACTGCCTCCTGTTCCTGTGTCCCAGTCTCGAGCAGTTGAGTGACTCCCTCTTGTTGCTGTGTCCCAGTCTCGAGCAGTTGAGTGACTGCGTCGTGTTCCTGTGTCCCAGTCTCGAGCAGTTGAGTGACTGCGTCGTGTTCCTGTGTCCCAGTCTCGAGTAGTTGAGTGACTGCCTCCTGTTGCTGTGTCCCGGTCTCGAGCAGTTGAGTGACTGTCGCTTAATCCAAGTTTTGTGAAAGTAGATGTCATCCTCCTGCTCCAGAGTAACAGGCTCCAATAGCTCTGTGCTCAACTGCTGCTTCTGTGGAATGGAGTTGAGGGACTGAAGCCTCTTCACATTCTTTAACGCTTTTCTTGAGTAAAAACCCTTCTCCTGGTTCTGTAAAACACCATCAAAATCTGAATGATTTATTTTTGTATTTGACTGTCAGTAATTGAACAAACAAGCTGACTGACAGTATTCAGAAGCTGAATAACCTCCTTCTGTTCCCATGTTAAACTCTCAAGAGTCAATAGTTTCTCACAGATGGACAGCACGGAAAAAGATCCTGCGGTCTGGTCATCCGTACAGCCCAAATATCCTAAATTAATCTCGTTCCCCCTTGCCAGCAGTTGGCCCATCTCCCTCTAAACACTTCCCATGCGTGTATGCATCCAAATGCTATTTTAAAGGTGTAACTGTACCTGCCCCCACTACCTCTTTTGGCTGTTCAATCCGTACACACAGAAGTGTGTGTGTGAAAATATTGTTTTAGCGTCCCTTTTTAAATCTTTCTCCTCTCACCTTAAACCTTTGTTATCTATATTTGGACTCGTCCATCCTGTGAAAAGACATTGACTGTTTACCTTATCTATACCCCTCATGATTTTATAAACCTCTTTAAGGTCACCCCTTTGGCTCAATACTTGAAAATAGCCCCAGCCTATTCAAACTCTCCCTGTAACTGTAACCCCCCAACACCTGCAACATTTTTTAAAAAATCTCTTCTGCACCCTTTCAATGTTGACAACATCTCCCCGACAGCAGGGAGCCCAGAATTAAAGGCAATATTACAAAAGTGACCAAATATCCTGTACAGATCCAACACGTCATGCAAATGCTTAGAGTCAAAGCACACACCAATAAAGGGAAGATCACCAAGTGGCTTCTTCACTATGTTGTCTACCTGTGACGGCACTTTCAAGGAACTGAGAACCTGCACCACAAGGTGCCTCACAGGACAGCGGTCTGGGTTTAATTCCATCCGTGAATGACTCTGTGTGTGGTGTTTGTACATTCTCCCCGTGTCTGTGTGAGTTTCCTCCAGGTACTATGTTTTCCTCTGACAGTATAAAGGTATAGAGGTAAGGGTAGATTGACCATCCTAATTTGTGCAAGGTACCCTGGGATGTGTGGGCGAGGTGGATTAGCCATGGGAAATGCAGGCTCAGCGGGATAGGGTGGGGGTTTGTCCAGTGGGATACTGTTGAGAGGATCGGTGTGGACTCGATGGGAAGAATAGCCTGTTTCCTCACTGTAGGTATTCCATAACTTCTATGGAGATATCCTTGATTGGCGACTTTCAACAGGACCCTATCTATATTTCTTACTCTGATATTTCTTGCCAAAATGCAACACCTCACATTTATCTAAAATAAACTCCATCTGCCACTCCTCAGCTCACCTAATCAACGTCTCATTATATTCTGAGACATTATTCTTCACTGTCGAAATTACCACCAAAATTGGAATTATCTACAAACTTACTGACCATACTTCACTTACTCAAGTACAAATGATTTGCATAAGCAACAAAAGACTCACTATTGATCTTTGTGGCACGCCACTAGTCACAGGTCTCCAAGTTCAATGAACAAATGCCCACTCTCACGCCTATCTCCAATATACAAGAAAAAATTGGGCCTAAATGACGAGCCTTCCAGGATTCCCGGCAGTCTAACCTTGATAACTAGTCTACCATGTAGAACATTTTGGTTTTCTTACTGAATTGCATAAAGACAACATCCATTGTCCTGCCGTCATCAATCATCTTCTTCATTTCCTCAAAAAATTCCACCCAGTCAGTGAGACGTGATCTCCAATGTACAAAGCTCTCTTCAGTCCTTGTCTTTCCAAATGCATATACATCCTTTCAATCAACCACCCCCCCCCCGACACCGCGCCCACCGCCAACAATTTAGTCACCATTGACGTCAGGCTCACCAATCTATAGTTAGCTGTATTTCCTTACTTTCTTAAATAATGACACTATGTTAGCAGCCCTCCAGTCTTTTGACGCCTCACCAGTGTAAATCAATAATACAGATACATCAGCAAAAAACTTGAGCAATCTCTTTCCGAGCTTCCCACAAACCTCTGGGATACAACTGATCAGGTCACAGGGATTTGTTCACCTTTATATGTTTTAAAATGTCCGATATCTCCTTGTATTATAGATACTATTCAAGATATCACTATATATTTCTTCCTTCTCTCACTGTTGTAAGCTCCTCTACATTAAATACTGAGGAGAAATACTTGTTTAGTAACCCTTCCATCTCCTATGGTTACACACATAGGTAGCTTTACTGACCTGTAAGGTGCCCTATTCTCTCCCTAGTTATTATTTTGCCATTAAAGGAAGTGTAGAGTTGCATCAATGCCTCGTTAACCCTATTTCTAAAGCCATCTCATGTTCATACTTTTCTGCCTGGAGGTCCCCATTGACTATACACTTACTTCCCTTATACCCCTCTCGGGACTCACTTGATCTCAGCTCTGTTTACCTGATATAAGCCTCCTTCCTTACCTTGACCAGAGCATCAATATATCTAGCCATCCAGCACTCCCTGCACCCACCAGCCTTGCCCATCTCACTAATAGGAACACGATGGCTCTGGACTCTCTGACACCAAGTTGTAATCGCCTTGCATTTTCCAACCATCCCTTTACCTGCGAATAGGGTATCCTAATCAGCCTTTCACAGGGCTCACCTAACACTTTCAAAATTGACCTTATTCAAAGTAAGAACTTTAATGTTTACATCAGGTCGTTCCTATTCCACAACTAGTTTGAAACTAATATTTATGTGTAACAGATTTGAAAGTTAAATAAACACTTCCTGCCCCTCTGGAACAGGTTCGAGAGGCTGAGTTGGCTCCTGTTCCGATTGAGCTTATTATTGCTACCATTCAATTTGAAACTACACACGTGACAGGGCGAGAAAACCTAAATTTTGACACCTTGTGGAGACTTGGATGGAGAAAGACAAAGGCATTCTGTGGCAGGAGTAAAATGACTGAAATCGGAATAGTTGTGAACATTTGTATGCTCAGATTCAATGTAATACATATGCATTTCCGTCTACTAATAGAGGAAGATTAGGAGGTCTAAAATGAATCCACATTTGTATATTGATGGATTATTTTATTAAAGAATGAGTTGTGAAGATACTATCATTGTAAAACGTTTATTTTCCCTTGTGTTTTTTTTTGAAGAGAGGTTTTAAAGGCAGAGATGCAGAACTGCTGTCTGAAAACCGTTTAAGTAAATAATTGAGATTTTAGGTTTTATTAAAACGGTGGTAACAATGGAAGGGCAGTGGCCAGCTCTCCCAGACCAGGGTTTCTCGTTTTGTTTTTAGCTGCAGCATTCAGAAGCTGTTGGAGATCCCAGAATGGTTGGAAGTTTCAATAAATGATCCCCAGCTGCTTTTCCCTCTGAGGTCTCTGTTGATGTTATGACCTCCGGGATTGGCAAACTGCTGTAAGGATCTGCATTTGAATATACAAAGCAAAGCAGTGTAAACCAAGAAGGAGCGGTATCTATTGTTTGTGTAAGTGTTCCAACATATAAGCTCTCCCAAAATATTCTTTTCTTTGATTTTATTTTAACTAAAGTATTTGAATAGATTATATTTTGCTTAATGGTGAGTGGTTTGACCAGTCACAACATATCTGGAACGCACACCTCCCATCTATATTCAAAATAAGGAAAGGTTTGGGTCTAAGCGGCCTTCTTAAAATATTTTGGGGAGAGGTGGACTGGTGTACAACACTTGTAGCCAAGGGATTTGTGGTGAATCCTGTAATTGAAAATTAAGTGCAGGGACTGGGGATGGTTTGCTGAAGGATGTGCTGTGAGCTGCCTCAGACATGCAGGGAGACCTGAGGATTTGGTGATCCAACTCTGGATGCAGCATCTGCGTCTGTTACATGAACAACAAATGGAACAGAGGCTGCAGAGAGGGGAACTGTGAAACCACGTAGTGAGTGTGTGTGGGGAAAGGGATCTGCTGTATCCACATTGGTTTTTCCAGGAACAGCTTCCCAGCTTCACTTAACCCAGGAGCAGAGTGTGAGGGGACACTGATTGAACAAGGAGCTGGTCATAGAATGTATCACCTCCACCTCCTTCAACACGACCTGCAGTTTCACTCCAGGGGGAGGATGGTGCTGGCAGTGGCTGTTATGGTCACTGTTTCTCACACAGCTTCTATGACCAGAACATTCCAGGCTGGAAAAGGTGACACATCCATCATTTCCCAATATCTCAACATCAATGTCATCATTTGGTGATGGAGGATATATATGGTGGATGAGGTAAATACATTGTTTCTCCCACAGCAGGGAGCTTCCGGGTATATCCAATGTAGTGGGATTTCCGATGGTGTAAAGCGCATCTGCAGAGTACCCATGTTAATGGGGAGAGGATTTCTCTCTCTATTAATGTAACGCATGCACAGTATATCATGTTGGTGAATACTAACTGTCCTGGTAGCAGTCATGGCCTCTTCATTCAGAAGCAGTCAGCCATTTTCATCGTCATCGGGTCTCCACGTGGGAAGAAATGAATATATCTTGGATAAAGGACATCCTCTTGATGCAGGTTTCAAAACACCATCCCCACCATCAATCAACCACATCAAAGTATTCCATGTGTACGGACAGCAATGGGGTCACTTGGAGTGTCTGAGAGCTGACAAACAGGGATGGAGCCAACCCTGCCATTTCTGAACGGGTCAGAGTGAACCTCCCAGTACACAGTTTTACTAAGTCCTGTAATCCCTCTCCATTTCAGTAACATATTGCCTTCCATTATTTCTGTAAATGAAATGACAGTTTATATCATGTTAGATTCCACCTGACAAACTATTATCTATTGTCTTTACCTCTCTGAATCTATTTGCAGACTCTCCACCCTCTCTTCATAATTTAATCTCTTGCTTATCACAGCGACATCACCAACCGCAGCATCTGTATATCTGTTCCATCTTCCTGATCATTAATATAGACTGTAAATAGTTGAGAACCCAGCGCTGGTCACTGTGTGGCGCGACTGGTTACGTTCTCTTTAACTGATTTATCCTGAGTGCCTGCTTCCTGTATGATACCCAATCCTCCCTCATTCCTGTACAACACAGTTGAAGAGTTGAATAAGAGCAATGAGCATCTGTGAGGAATCCAACCGCTCGATGAGGCTGATGTCAACTCGGCCTCTGTTCCCTTTTCGTGCCATCTCTCCATCCTAACACTCTAGTGTCTTGTTGTAGATTGCGCCACATGAAAAAAAATCCACCCACATCTACACTTTCAATCACTTTTCGAATTTTAAAGAACTCAATGACATTTCCTTTCATTCTTATAAACTCGAGCGCGTAGGCCTAAACTGCTCAATTTCCCTTCATAAGACAAGCACTTCAAATGTGGAATCAATCTAATGAAGCTCTTCTGAACTGCCTCCAATGGAAATACCTCATTCTGCAGGACACCCAAACTGTACTCCAGTTGCAGCCTCACAAATGCCTTGCATAGCTACACCAACACTCCCTACTCTATCCTTTTGTAAGTAAACACTGAAATTATGCTTGCATTTCTCATTACTTGCAGTACCTGTATGCAGGTTTTCTGTGATATGCAAGCAGACATCCAGATCCCTCTGCACCTAAGCACTTTGAACTTTCTCGCCATTTAGATAATAATTTGTCTCTCCATTAATACTGGCCAACTTGAATAGCACCATTTTTTTTTTCTCGAAGTTTGTGAAGGTTTGTAGCTCAAGTTGAGATTTGGGGTGTATGTTTGCTCCTTGAGCTGTAGGTTTGATATCCAGACGTTTCCTTACCTGGCTAGGCAACATCGTCAGTGGCGACCTCCAAATGAAGCGAAACTGTTGTCTCCTGCTTTCTATTTGTATCTTTCTCCTGGATGTGGTTTCTGGGGTTTGTGGTGATGTCATTTCCGGTTCGTTTTCAGAGGAGTTGATTGATGGCATCTAGATTTATGTGTTGTTTATGGCGTTGTGGTTGGAGTGCCAGGCCTCTAGGAATTCTCTGGCATGCCTTTGCTTAGCCAGTCCCAGGATAGATGTTTTGTCCCAGTCAAAATGGTGGATTTTTTCATCCGTGTGTAGGGCTACGAGGGAGGGAGGGTTGTGTCTTTTTGTGGCTAGCTGCTGTTCGTGTATCCTGGTGGTTAACTTTCTTCCTGTTTGCCCTACGTAGTGTTTGTGGCAGTCCTTGTATGGAATTTTGTAGATGTCATTGGTTTTGCCCATGGGTTGTACTGTGTCTTTTAAGTTTGTTAGTTTTTGTTTTAGAGTGTTGGTGGGTTTGTGTGCTACGAGGATTCCGAGGAGTCTCAGTAGTCTGGCTGTCATTTCTGAAACTTCTTTGATGTATGGTAAGGTGGTTAGGGTTTCTGGCTGTGTTTGGTCTGATTGTCGTGGTTTGTCCTTGAGGAATCTGCGCACTGTATTTGTTGAGAATCCGTTCATCTTGAATATGTCGTATAGATGGTTCTCCGCTGTTTTGCGTATCTCGTCTGAGCTACAGTGTGTGGTGGCTCGTTGGAATAGTGTCCTGATACAGCTTCGTTTGTGTGGGTTGGGATGATTGCTGGTGTAGTTAAGTATTTGGTCAGTGTTTGTCGGTTTTCTCTATATGCAGGTTTGTAGTTCTCCATTGTCCTTTCTTTCGACTGTGACGTCCAGGAATGCGAGTTTGTTGTCGGTTTCTTCCTCCTTGGTGATCTTTATGCCTGTGAGAGTGTTGTTGATGATGTTAAATGTCTCTTCTATCTTGTTTCATTTTGTGATGCCAAAAGTGTCATCTACGCAGCGTAACCAGATCTTTGGTTTGATGATTGGTAGGGCTGTTTGTTCTAGTCCTTGCATTACCGCTTCTACTATGAATCCTGATAAAGTCGAGATCCCATGGGTGTGTCGTTGGTTTGCTTGTAGACTATGTTTTTGAAGGTGAAGTGGGTGGTGAGGCACAGGTCCATTAGCTTCATGATGTTTTCGTTGGTAATGTGATTGATGGTGGTTGGTGTGTGTGTGTGATGGTCTCTTCTAAAAGTGTGGTAAGTGTTTCCGTTGCCAGGTCGATGTTAATGGAGGTGAACAGTGCTGTTATGTGGAATGAGATCATCGCTTCGCCTTCCTCTATGTTGGCGTTTTTGATGATTTTTAGGACTTCCTGGGTGGAGTGAATGGAGTGTTGTGAATCTTCTACTAGGTATTTTAGTCTTGCGTGTAGTTCTTTGGCTAGTCTGTAAATTGGTGTTCCGGGTAGTGCAACTATGGGTCTGAGGGGGGCTCCTGGTTTATGGATTCTTGGTAGTCCATAGAATTGTGGAGTATTGGTCCCATCGGGTTTCATTTTCTGGAATTCTGTCTTGTTTTATTGTCCGGAATTGTGTAATTTTCTTAGGAGATAAGTAATTTTGTTTCCTAGTTGTGTGGTCGGGTCAAGCGCCACCTGTTGGTAGGTGTAGGTGCCTGCGAGTAGTGCATTAGATTTTTCTATGTAGTCCCTTCTGTTCAGGATGACTGTGAGCGACCTTTGTCTTCAGGTAATATAATGATGTCTTTGTCTTTTTTGAGGTTTTCTAGGGCTTTCTTTTCTTGTGTGGTCAGTTTGTTTCCTTCCTTCTTTCGGCTGAGAATAGGTGCAACTGTCTGTCTGATCGTTTGTTGTGTTTGTTCCATGAGATTGTTGTCCTTCAATGTGGTTTCTAATGCCGCTAGTAATTCCTTCTTGTCAGCGTCTCGGTAATTGAAATTTAATCCTTTGACTGGGACCGCTTTTTTTGTGTCTGATGGGGTCCGGTCTGATAAGTTCTTTATCCATGCCCCTGTGTTAGCGGTTTTGTGTTTTTTTTGTGAGTTTGTCCAGTTTTTTCTTCACGTCCGGATTTTTCTTTATCTGTCTTTGTCGGTGTTTGGTGTTGATGGCTTGTTCTATCACGTCTGACCATACTTGGTTTGTTGCTTGTTTGAATAACGGCTTTTGGCGCGCAATTTCCCGTTTGTATTTTCAGAGTCTGTGGTTGGCACCATTGATTAATTCTCGGAGCATTCTGCGGCCGTTTTGTTCTGTTAAACTTTTGGCTTGAGGTGTTTTTATCGGCGTTTATATTGCAGACATTTTGGCAGTAGTTGTTTTCTTAAACATTCATGCAGGAAGTACAGTTGTTCACGAGTGAAACTCTCTCGGATGACATTCCTTTCCCATCTACGGGCAAGTTGTAGTGTGTTGCGCTCATGGCTTTTGCAAGGTTTGTGAAGGTTTGTAGCTCAGGTTGAGATTTAGGATGTTGGTTTGCTCGCTGAGTTGTAGGTTTGATATCCAGACGTTTCATTACCTGGCTAGATAACATCAATGGTGGCGACCTCCAAGTGAAGCGAAGCTGTTGTCTCCTGCTTTCTATTTATATCGTTCTTCTGGATGGGGTTCCTGGGGTTTGTGGTGATGTCATTTCCGGTTCGTTTTCTGAGGACTTGATAGATGGCAATTAGATCTATGTGTTTGTTTATGTCGTTGTAGTTGGAGTGCCAGGCCTCTCGGAATTCTTTGGCATGTCTTTGCTTAGCTTGTCCTAGGATAGATGTGTTGTCCCAGTCGAAATGGTGGCTTTTCTTTGTGGTGGCACTCCAAACACAACGCCAGAAACAAACATATAGATTTAGATGCCATCTATCAATCTCTCAGAAAACGAACAGGAAATGACATCACCACAAACCCCAGGAACCCCATCCAGGAGAAAGATATAATTAGAAAGCAGGAGACAACAGCTTCGCTTCACTTGGAGGTCGCCACCATTGATGTTATCTAGCCAGGTAAAGAAATGTCTGGATATCAAACCCACAGATCACCGAGCAAACCTACACCCTAAAAGCCCCATATTTCTTCACTTTAATTTACCTTGCTAAATGTTGGCCCATTCACCCAACCTACCATATAGATTCAAAATCTCTTGCACCATCATTCTGAAGTAATTTCCCACCGATGTTAGTGTCACCTGAAAATGTGGCATCGTATTTTCCATCCCATCAACAGAGTACAGTCAGTCCATCGATCGCAAATGGTTGAGGCATGAGTCCTGAAATCAATGTCACCCCACAAATTGCATTTGCCAAAAGAAAATTATGCATTTATTCCATCTGACTCCATTTTGTTGGTTAACCAATCCTCCATCCAAGCTAATAAATTACTCCTAGACCCATGTTGTCTGATCTTACCACTTACTCTTTGGAGAAGCGACACATCCAATGCCTTCAGGAAGGCCAGATATGTTCCATCTCCAGGATTCCCACGACCCACCTTGTTTGTGACATCTTCAAATAACTCAAGCAAACAATTCAAACACGGTTTAGCCTTCGTAAAACCATGTTGACTCTGATGGATTGTGGTTTAACTTTGCAAATATCCTGAACAACGGACTCAAACAATTTGCCTTAAATTACAATAGTTTATTGTTACACTTTCATCCATAATGTATACCATTATTACAAGCTCTTCCCTTTCGAAAAGCTTTACGTTTTCTTTGAATTCCTGATTAAAAGGCACACGTTTTTAAGAGATTTGGTCCAAATGCTGTGTAAGAGCCACGTGTGGCTGGATGGACTCATCATCCTCCTGGTGTACACACTCGATAGGCTGACGTCTTTCTGGTGTTCCCATGTTGCCATCTCCAAGGCCAGAATGACATCCTCCTGTTGATGCTTTAGAGGATTGGGAGATTATGGAATCTTACTGTTGCTGTGTAACATTTTCAGGGGCTGATGGGTCTTCTCATACTTCTCCATAACAGGTGGAAATACTGAACGGTCTCCTCATGTATCCCGGAGATGGGACCGAGGGATTGATTGGTCTTCTCTTGTTCCCACACAACAGACACGTGTCTAAATTGTTTCTTCCTTTCTCATGAAAGAACTGTCAGATAGTTTTTAATCCTTATCCAATTCCCTTGCAATAGGCTCGGTGAGTCTGAATGGCCTCCTGTTATCCCAGTGTAACAATCTCCAGTCACTGTGTGACCTCTTCCAGTTCCTATGTTACAGACTTGAGGAGGCTGAATGGACTGATCCTGTTGTTGTTTAACAGGATACTGGTGCAGCATGGCCCACTGTTATAGGCTCGACTGGCTGATTGGCCTCCTTCTCTAAATGTATATCAGGCTCCAGGGGCTGAATAGCCTCGTCCTGTTTTGGTGTAACAGGGTCGAAGGTCTGAATATCCTCCTGTTGTTCCTGTGTAACATGCTGGAGAACGGAATGGATTCTTCCATTATCTGTGTAATTCACTTCACTCGTTCACTCCTTCTGCCATTTATGTTCAAATAAGTTCATCTTTAATCTTTGTAAACTCCAATGGCTACTTGGTCAACCTGATCATCATTTCATTATAAGCTAGCAACTTCATTGCAGGAATCAGTTGAGGGAACCATCTCTGATCTGCTTCCAATATAACAACATCCCTTCTACATTGAAGAGATTAAATCTGTACACACTACTCCAGATGTGATCTCACTAAGAGCCTGTACAGCAGCAGCAACACTTTACCGGCCTGCTGGAAGATTCCCACCCAGGTTAGAGCTGTCTCAGCTCTCTGGGGGGATACAGAGCATTGTTGGAAGATCATTGTCTTTCTCTACTCCATCAGCCTAACAGGAGATCTGGAGTAATTATTGTTTGAGAAGATCATAAATGATGTGGCGAGATGATCTCTACCGTCAATCTCCCCAGAGCCCACATCGCTCAGATTCCACAGAATCTAGTAAGGTGGTGATTAAAAAAAACAGCAAGGAGGAGCAAACATTGATGGGAGTTATATATCAAAGTGAAAGCTGCAATACAAATGTTGGGTAAGTTATAAAACAGAAAATGAGGTATACACATTTGTGGCTACTGCAATGATAATGTACTGTTTAAGTTATATCTAAACTCTGTTAACCAATTGAATGCTAATGCTGGGAAAAATGGATTTCATGACCACGTGTGAGATGGTTTACATGACCATTATGATAAGCACTGAGCTCGATATCAGGTGATTTAGGAATTGGTGTTGAGTGATCAGAAGAGCTAATTGAAAAATTTGCTGGAAAGGACATTTTGGGAACAGTGACCACAATGTACTGGTTTTCTTTTATGCTGTTTGAGTACACGACAGTTTTTGTTTTATTTGAAGTAACTCTGATAAATCTGAGTCATGCAAGCCATCAAGGTGTGAGGAGAAAGTCGGGACTACAGATGCTGGAGATCAGAGGCAAAGAGTGTGGTGATGGAAAAGCACAGTCAGGCAGCATACAAAAAGCAGATAAATCGATGTTTAGGGCATAAGCCCTTTATCAGGAAAGAAGCTTATGGGCCAAGGGGGCTGAGGGATAAATGAGAAGGGGGTGAGGCAGGGGGGAGGTTAGCAGGGATTGTGGTAGGTAGATGAAGGTGGGGTTGAAAGTGATAGGTGATGAAGGGAGACGGACCGCCTCATCTACTGCATCCATTGAACCCAATGTGTTCTTCTCTACATTGGCGAGGCAGAAGGTCACCTTGTGGAACATTTCAGAGAATATCTCTGGGACAGCCTCATTGAACAATTCCATCGCCTTGTGGCTGAGCACTTTAACTCCCCTTCCCACTCTGCCAAGGACATGAGGGTCCTGGACCTGCTCCATCGCCAAACCCGAGCCACCAGATGCCTGCAGGAAGAAAGCCTCCTCTTCTGCCTTGGGACCCTCCAAACACAGGGGATCATAGTGGATTTCCCCATTTGCCCTAATCCCACCCTATCCCACTCCAACCTTCCAAGTCAGCACCGCACTTTTGTACATTCCTATGCGTCCACCTTCCTTTCTATCAATCTGGTCCACCCTTTTCTCCGAGTATCACTTTCAACCCCACCTTCACTTACCTATTTGACGAAAGGAAGCAGCTTAGAAAAATGCCAAGTTGTAGTAATCCAGTGGATTCAGAGAAATATAGGACCCTGCAAAGGATGACCAAGAAACTGAGAAGAAAATCGAAAAGAGAAATAGCATGCAAACGAAAGAAAAACATAAAAACTGCTAAAAAGCGTCTATCAAGGTATGAAAAAATATAAAAACGAGGTCAAATGTGGAACAGTTGGTGTGCGTTCAGGATAGTTTATTGCAGAGAACAGAGAAATCTCAGGGAAAAGAAACAGTTTATTTGCATCTATCTTCATTGGGGCAGTTAGGGCGGCACGGTGGCAGTTAGGGCGGCACGGTGGCACAGTGGTTAGCACTGCTGCCTCACAGCACCAGAGACCCGGGTTCAATTCCCGCCTCAGGCAACTGACTGTGTGGAGTTTGCACATTCTCCCCGTGTCTGCGTGGGTTTCCTCCGGGTGCTCCGGTTTCCTCCCACAGTCCAAAAATGTGCGGGTTAGGTGAATTGTTCATGCTAAATTGCCCGTAGTGTTAGGTAAGGGGTAAATGTAGGGGTATGGGTGGGTTTCGCTTCGGCGGGTCGGTGTGGACTTAAGGGCCTGTTTCCACATTGTAAGCAATCTAATGTCCAGAAATTCTTCCAGAAATACCAAGTGACCATGGGACTTATGTAAGTAAAGTCTAAGATTATTCTGATCAATGTTGAGGTCATCTTTGAAAAGAAAGCTGGATTGAATATTTATAAATCTGACAGACCAGATGTACTTCATACAAGGATTTATGAGGAAGCAGCAATAGACATGTTGATTGCATCGCGGATTTTTACTTTATCTTGCGACACATTCTCGAAAGTCATTTAGCCAATCTGTATAAGACAAAGGTTACAAATATTATCCAACAGTTTATGAAAGGATGAAGATGGAGAGGGGTGAACTACAGAGCAGTTATCTTGTCATCCACAGTCGGGTGTCTGTTGGACTCGATTACAATGAACATGCGACTACATATGTAGAAGGTAATAACATCACTTGGGAGTGTGAGAATATACCGATGAAAGGAAAACCAGAAGTGGCAAACATTTTTTTTTGGAATGGTTTGAAGATGATTCTTGTGGACATCGGCAATGAAGAACCAATGGATAACGTAGAGTTGAATATTCATGAGATTTTAAAAAAAACTCACACAGTAAGCTCATAAGAAAAGTTAAAGCGAGAGGTATTAGGAAGAACAGATGAAAATAGCAACGAAAAAAATAGTTTTACATTCAGGTGATTGTAATTGGAATATAGAAGACGTCATGCACCAGTTGCATCGAGTGTTCATGAGAGTATTTTGTATTGTTCGGAGTCCCAATCTAAGAAATAAGATATTGACTACAGAGGAACTGCAAAAGGTATTATTCAGATTCATCCCTAAAACGGCAAGATTTTCTGATGTGGAAACTCACCCTGTGATCTCGAGTTTTGAAACATGAGAGGTGGCTGCAGTGAAACTTAGAAACACAGAGGGGACTGAATAACAGGGACATGGAGGAGTACAAGTAGGCGAGATCTGGGAGAATCCCACGATATTCTACACGGACAGGTAGAGCAGGATAATCAGCAGTTAGTGTCCATTAGAAACCAAAGGGGCAATCTGTTTGTCAAGCTGGAGAACATTGATGGATTGTTACATGATACCTTCACATCTACTTTACTTGAGAGACGGAGAAGACAAGTACAGAATTCAAGGAGATGGATGTGGAAACTCTTGAACAGATTGATGTAAAATACGAGAAAGGATTTGAGGCTTTGTTCTGTATAAATTTGGACCTATCTCCATGTCTGAATGCGTTGTATCACAGGCGGCTGTTGGGGTGAATGGAGGAAAGACCCTGACTGAATATTTTAATTAGAATCTGACCGTAGGGGAGGTGCCAGAGAACTGGAGAACTGCTAACACGATTCCACTTCACAGTTCGGGTGGGAGAGATAGACCAGGGAACTATAGACGAGCGGGTATTAGGTCACTGTAAAGGAAACTACTGGAGAAAATAGGGAAGGAGAAAATTGAACTCCAATCAGAGTCAAAACGTCTGATCAGGGATAATCATCATAACTTTATCAGAAGGAAGTGACATCTAATGGATTTGATTGCATTAGTTTGAGGAGGTCGATTGTTTAGCTTTGTAGAAAAGCCTTTGACACATTTCCAGCTGGGAAACTGAAAAATAATGTAAAATCTCACAATATAAATGATAACTTGACAAGTTACAACGAAAATTGTCTTAGTGGCAGCAGGCAGAGGGTAGTAAGAGAAGGCTGTTTGTGTGACTGGAGACCAGTGTCCCCTGGTGTACCACAGGGATCAGTGATGTGTCCCTTATTGTTTGTGTTATTCATAACAAAAACAAATGTGAACGTGGAGGGGGCAAGGTGGAGAGGCAGAGAGGTGTGATAAGTAAGTGTACATTTGACATAAAGATTGACCGGTTGGTTCGCAGTGAGCAGGAAGGCCTTAAGTTACAGGAAGATGCAGATGGAATGGTCAGATGGGCAGATCAATAACAGATAGAATGTAACCTTGATAAATATGAGGTGATGCACATTGGGAGAAGGAACCAGGCAGGGGAGGACTCAATGAATGGCAGCACACTGGGAAGCTCAGATTGTGCTTCTCCACACATCCCTGAATGTGACTGGACAGGTTAATGCTTAAAAATGTGTTACTGGAAAAGCGCAACAGGTCAGGCAGCATCAAAGGAGCAGGAGAATTGACGTTTCGGAAATATTCGTGAAGAAGGGCTTATGTTCGAAACAACGATTCTCCTGCTCCTTTGATGCTGCCTGACCTGCTGCGCTTTTCCAGCAACACATATTTTAAGCACTGATCTCCAGCATCTGCAGTCCTCACTTTCTGCTGGGCAGGTTAATGGACTAGTTTAGAATTGGACCTTGAGTATTGTGTTTCCTAATCAGGGTGGAGATATAAGACCTATACAGGGCTTTGGTTCGGCCAAAATGGAATACTGTATGTAGCTCTGGGAGCCACATTCCAGGAAGGATGTGATTGTACTGGAGAGAGTGCAGAGGTGATTCACCAGGATGTTGCCTGGGGTGGAGCATATCAGCTATGGAGAGGGGCTGGATAAGCTCGGGTTGTTTACTTTGGAGCAGAGAAAGCTGAGGGGTCAGTGATTCAGAAGGATAAGATTATAAGCGACACGGACAGGGGGGATGGACAGCAACTGTTCCTTTTAGTCAGAGGGTCAAGAACAAACGAGCACACTTTTAAAGTGAAAAGTTTGAGGTTCAGAGATGATTTAAACATTTTTTCACGTCGATGTGTGGGCTTCTGGGATTACTTCCTGAGAGGGGAATTATCACGAGTAACCTCACAATCGTTAAAAAGTACTTGGACAAGCACTTGGAAGTGTTTTAACATTCCAGGCTATGGGACGGCAGTAGAAAGTGGGACTAATATAGATCGTGCTGTACTTCTGTCGGCACAGAGTCTTTGCTCCTGTGAGTGTACCATGTGGAAGGTCAATTATTGGAGCATTTTAAGGCAGGAAGTGATGGGTTTCTGAAGAGTTATATTCATAATGGTTATAAGTGTGAACTGTAATAGCTTGTTAAATGATGTCAATGTGAGAAATATGAGAAAACAAGTGTAGTTTCCTTACAGTTTGGAACCAGAGAATGGAGAGTGGGGAACAGGGAAATGGCAGAACTATGAAGCCACTACTTCAGTTCTGTCTTCACAGAACTTTCCAACAATATAAGGAAAACCAAGTCTGGTGTGGGAAAATGATAGAGTACATGGAACATAGAACATAGTAAGTAAATTGTTTAGCAGAAATTATTGTGGCTGAAAGTAATAGTCATAGACAACACTAACATAGATTTATGAAATGGGAATTATGTTTGAGAAGCAGACTGGCTGACAAATGAAAGAACAGTAATGGATGTAAAACATTTTGATTTTTAGGAAAATGTTGGTAAAGCTCTAAGCCCAATTTGCAATATCAAATCTGAGTGTATTGGGGCTAATATATGGACATTTTTCGAGAATGGGACAGCTGGCACTAAACAGTGAATAGAAACAAAGAGACTCATCAAGCAACAGCGTGACATTGTCTGTAAGGTATGATTCTGTGAGAATGACTATGACCTAGACACCCGATCACCTTCCCCGGATATGTCCTGTCTCATCAGCAGGATGGACACAGCAGAGGTGGCGGCACAGTGGGATGCAGTTAGAAGGGAATTGCTCTTGGAGTCCTCAACAGTGACTCCGTACCCCATGGCATTAGTTTGCATTTGGGAAAGGAAACCTCCTGCTGATTACCAAGTACCAGCATCTCTCAACTGATGTATCAGTACTCCTCCATGCTGACCAACACTTGTAGGAAGCACTGAGGGTAGCATTCTGGGTGGGGTATTTCAATGTTCACCACCAACAGTATCTCAGCTACAGCATTATTGATCGAGAAGGCTGGGTCCTAAAGGATATAACTGCTAGAGTGGTTCTGTGGCAGGCAGTGAAGGAACCAACAAGAGGAAAATATACACTTGACCACAGCCTTACTAATCTGCCAATTGCAGAAGTATCTGCCTATGACAGTATCGTTAAGAGTGACCACCGCATAGTCATTGTGGAGACAAAGTCACACCTGCACATTGAGAATAACATTCACCATTTTGGGTGGTACTGTCCCAGTGCGAAATAGCGCAGACATCGAACAGATCTAACAGTTCAAGTCTGGATATCCATAAGGTGCTGTGGTTCATCTATAGGAGCGGAATTGTACAGCCACACAACCTGATGACCTGGCATATCCCCCTCGCAACAATTACCATCAATCCAAAGGATCAACATTGTTTCAATGGATGTGCAGGATGGCAGGAGCAGCACCAGGCAAACCTGCCAATGAAGTGTCAGCCTGGTGAAGCCACCAAACAGGACTACTCGTGGGCCAAACAGCATAAGCAGTAAGTGATATACAGAGCTAAGTGATCCCACAAGCAACGGTTCAGATCTGAGCTCTGCAGTCCTTCCACATCTAGTCGAGAAACGTTGGAGACAATTAAACAATTCATTGGAGGAAGAGGTTTCACAAATAACGCCTTCCTCCATGATGGAAGAGCCCAGCACTTCAGTGTATAAGATAAGGCTGATGCACTCGTAACAACCTTCAGTCAGAAATGCTGAGTGGATGATCCATCTCAGCCCCCTCCAGTGGTCCTCAGCAATTCAGTTACCAGTCATCAACCAATTCGATTCAGTCCACGCGATATCCAGAAACGGTTGGAGATACGGGATACTCTATGGGGCCCATACTCTGACAACATTCTGACAATAGTACTGGAAACTTGTGCTCCATAACGTGCCACTCACCGAGCCAAACTGTTTCAATACAGTTACAACAATGGCTTTTCCTGATTATGTGGAAAATTTCCCCAAGTATCTCCTGTATATAAAAAGCAGAACAAATCCAATCTGGCCAATTACAACTCCATCAGTCTACTCTCGATCATCAGTAAAGTGGTGGAAGGTCTCAGTGCTTTTAAGCAGCAACCTGCTCATCAATACCTTGTCAATGACGCCCAGTTTGGGCTCCACCAGGGCCACTCAACGCCTGACCTCATTACGTTGATTCAAACATGGACAAAAGAGATGAATTCCAGAGGCAGGGTGAGAGTGATATCCCTTTAATTCAAGGCTGAATTCGACCTTGTGTGGTATCAAGGTGCTTTAGTAACACTGGATTCAATGGGTATCAGAGGCAAAATCCCCGCTGCTTAGAATTATATCTGACACGTAGGAAGATGGTCATGGTTGATGAAGGACAGTCAACTCAGCTCCATGTCTGTAGGAGTCCCTCGAGCAGTGAACAGAAACTTCTTCAGGGCTGCTTCATCAATGACCTTCCCTCCATGTTAAGGTCAGAAGTGGGGATGTTCGCCAATGATTGTACAATGTTCTGCAACATTTGTGGCTCCTCGGATACTGAAGCAGTCCATGTTCAAACACGACAAGATATGGACAGTATCCAGGCTGGCAAGTGGCAAGTAATGTTCAGCCCACACGAATGCCAGACCATGACCATCACCAATAAAATACAATCTAACCTGCCCCTTGGCATTCAATGGTGGTACTATCACTGAATCCCCCAGTATCAAAGTCCTGGTGGGTAATCATTGTTCAGAAACTCACTGGTCTCCCCACATGAACACTGTAACTATAAGAGCAAGTCCGAAGCTAGGAATGCTGCGGCGTGTAACTCACATCCTGACTTCCAAAATTCTGTTCATCATCTACAATGCATGTCAATACAATATAGGTCAGAAGTGTGACAGAAGACTCCCAGTTTGCCTGGATGAGGGCAGCCCCAACAACACTCCAGAAGCTTTATACCATCCAGGACAAAGCAGCCAGTTTGACTGTCCCTTTATCCACAATGCTCCACCATCAACGCGCAGCAGCAGCAGTGTTTGACTATCCACATGCTGCAATGAAATGATTCACCAAAGATTCTCAGAAACCATCTTCCCAATTCACGACCACTTCTATCTAGTAGGACAAGGGCTACAGATGTATGGAAATACCATCATCTTTAGGTTCCCCTCCAAGCCATTCACCATCCTGACTTGGAAATATATCACAGCTTCTTCACTGTCGCTGGGTCAGAATCCTGGGATTCTCTCCCTAATGGCATTGGAGGTCAACCACAACAGTTGGACTGCAGTGTTCAACAAGGCAGCTCACCACCACCTTCTCAAGAGCAACTAGGGACAGGCAATAAATGCTGGCCCAGCCAGTGAGACCCAGATTGACGAAATACAGAAATAGAAATTAACAGAGGGCGGTTGCTGAGGTATCACAGAGATCGGTGTTTGGGGCACAGCTGTTCACAATGTCATTTAAATATTTGGTTGCTGGAATCAGATGCAATACATCCCAGCCTGCTGACAGCACTAATGGATGTGGGAGTGTGAGTGGGTGCGGAGGATGCAAAAAAGCACCAAGAAGACTAAGACAAATGGAGTGAATGGGTAAATACGTGACAAATGGAGAACAATGTGGATAGAGGTGACGGTGTGCCCTTTGGTGGAAATGATAAACTGGAATCCTACAATTTGAAAAGGATTGGTTGAAACACGTTGATTTACAAAGGGTCATATGCTCCTTTTTGTTGTTTCCTTCTGCATAAACCTCTGAGGTCCCTGCAGCGCAGTGAGTTCTGTAACCAGAAGTCAATACTGGGCATGGCATTGACACGCTGACCAGTGTACACAGACCCACCAAGTGGGGAGCTATAACATGGAAAAGGATCTGCATATCCTTGTACATATGTCGCTGAAAGCAATATTGCAGAAACAGAAAGCAGTAAAGAAGATAAATGGTGTGTTGACCTTCATTTCAGGGGGATGTGAGTCCAGGAGAAAGGGTGTCTTACTGCAGCTGTACAGGCCTTTGGAATCATCCCATCTCGAGCATTGTGCAATATTGTGTGCAGGCTTGGTCTCCTTACCTAATAAAGGACAACCCTGACATTGAGGGAGAGCAGTGAAGGAGGACCAGACTGATCTCTGGGATGACGGGCTTGTTGTGGGAGCAGGGTTTGGGGTGACTGGGCCAATATTCCATGGGGTTTAGGAAAATGAGTGGAGATCTCAGTGTAATATACAAAACTCTGACAGGGTGAGACAGATTAAAAGCAGGGATGATATTCCCCTGGCTGGGATGACTAAAACAAGGAACCATAGTATTAGGTAAGGCAGGTCACTCTGCAATGAGATGTGAATAAATGTCTGCACTCACTGACTGGTGACCCTGGGGAATTCGCTCGCACCTGGAAACCAAGCCACTGATTATAAATAAGGATTTAGAGGAAGTAAAGGGATGATGGGAGAGCAGGAGTACGGTGTGGAAATGAAGGGCCAACCATCATTACATGGAATTGGTTAGCAAACTCAATGGACGAAACGTACTACTGCATTTCCTATTTTATAACTTCCAAAGGTTACTCACATTAACGGATATGTACATCGTGTGGGGTAATTGCATTGAGGAGATTTTTTTCCATGAACTAGAATGGGGGAGGCTCAATGTGTTGTATGACCTACTCCTTTCCCGCTGTTTCTGTGCAGTCTGTGGGAAAGCTCGGTAAATGTTGTCACAAGCTCTCAGATGTTAAGAAGGAGGTCTCTGCAGGGTCGACAGGACTGTGTTCCCATTCCCTTTTCCAACACTGGTGCTGAGGCTGGATGTTCTGTCCGGTTTCATCCTTTCAGACCTCGGAGCAGTTTGATACAAGTGAGTGCCTTGATTTGCCGTTTCAGAGACCATTGAAATGTTTATCACATGTCAGGGTCTTTGGAGTCAGTTTTAGGCCAGCCCAGGAAATCACGGGAGATTCACTTCCTAAAAGTACATTGGAGAAGGAAATTCTGTTTACAATCGATATTGGCTTCAAGGTCACTGTTACTGACACCAGATTTTAGATCTCGATATTTTATTAATTGTCTTTAACTTCCACCTGCTGCCAGAGCATTAGCCTGGTTTGGATTAGTAATCCAGTGACATTTCCACAACAGCACCATCTCCACATGGGGACCTGTCAGAGACAACAGTGAGCAGGGTATTTCTGTGCTGCTTGACAGCTCTGTCAAAAAGAACTCCCACCAATTTGACTGGCGTGATGGGACTGAGGGGGTGGTAAATGATCAGATTGCAGTTATTCCCGTTTTAGGGAACGGGACTTAGCTGAGTAATTTTCAACATTGCCAGGGAGATGTCAGAGTTGGAGCTGGAATGAAAAAGCGCCCCCAGGGACACGGCTTGTTGTGCAGCACAAGTCTTCAGTCCTATTGCAGGAATGGTGTCAGGGCCCATTGCCTGTGTCATATCTACTGTGTTCAGCTGTTTCTTCATGTCACGTGCAGCGAATCACATTAGTTGAAGACTGGCATCTGTGAGTTTGTGGGCATCATGGCGTGGGTGAGGATTATCATTGACTCAACACTTCTGGCAGAAGATGGTGCAGATAAAACATCCTTCTCTTTTACACTGATGTGCAGGTCTGTTCCATTATTTAGGATGGGGATGTTTGTGGAGCCCTCTCCTCCAACTATGTGTTTAATCGTCCATCACCATTTATAACTGAATGTGGCAGGACTGCTTGGCTTCATTCAGGTCTGTTGGTCAAGTCTGGTAGCTTTAATGAGTTAGCATCAGGTTAAGGTTCATGTGATTATGACTCTGACATGTTCACCCACACTCGTCACTGAGCCGTAGATGGTGTTGATGGTAATGACAGACTGAAGTGTTATCCTGGCAAAAAGTTACAGGTTGTGGTTGGATGGATGTCTGCTTCTCCCGCTGCTGTGGTCTACAGCACTATATGAATATGCAGTTTCGAGCTGCAATATCTGCAATGCTGTATGTTCTGTTCCCCAATTGTCACTGAGACCCATTCACCCATCAGCCCTGAACTCAGTGACCTAACTTAGTTTTTGATGTGGAAATACTTCAATTTCAAATTCTCATTCTGCTGAGGGTCTGTCTCCCGGGTCTTGCTTCCAATCTGACTCATTCCGCAAAAACATTTAACTGATCTTAATTCAAATATTTGATTCACCTGAATCTTTTTCCTTGAGAAATACAATCTTTTGTTTAAAGTGATTGTTTTTCCTCTGTTTCTTTCCCTGATCATGATTAAGAGCTCTGTAGTGTCAGTGATACCAGAGTTATGTAGTTTCAGAGCCAATGAATTCTCTTGATACCCAATCATCTTCACCACATTGTATGTTTTCCCTTTTGAATTGATGCCTTATCCCTCATGGCTGCCTTGTCCTCCCATGAGTATGTTTCATGTTCTTGGGGTTGCATTTCTTGTATTATCTTCCAAACTATCCCCAGAACCTCCTCCCATTGCTGCTCCATGGTCTTTCCTGCTCAGCTCCCCTTCCAATTAACTCTGGCCTGCTATGCCCGCATGTCTTTGTAGTTACATTGCTTAATTATAACCACATTACATCTTGAAGAGATGTAAACTAAAAGAAGGAGCTTTGAGAGATGGGACACGAAGAATAATTGGTGGAATTCTAAACCAGCTACAAAGGGAGAACGAGAGAGAGAGTATATAGATATGGAGATATGGAAAATGAGGAAACCACATTCTCGAAAGGAGCAGATGAACATTCTCCAATATTTTGGCAATGCCTGTGTGCTGTGGTCCTTTGTACAGTGCATGTACAACAGAGTAATATGTTCAAATGCTGAGTCTGATGCCAGAATATTTGTCTGCAATGATATGACACACACTAGCTTTGGAAAGAACCCAGCAGGCCAATATATTGAAATAAGTTGGGACACCAGAATCAAGAATTTGGAGCACACATCCTGGTAAGAATGAGAAATTAGAGTTGGGAATCCCAGAAAAAGAGAATTTTGAGAGGATCAAATAATGTTTGAATATTTTACCAATTTTATGCATCAGTTGTGACTTATCTGCACACACACACATTAATTAAACAGTATATACATACAATCTTTTTTCCACCATTGAAACTGTCCTGTTGTTGTGTTACGAGGATACATGAACACCAACTAGTCACCAAAAGACATGCCGCACTATCACTATGTTCCATACGTACAGACTTTGACTGGGACAAAGCACACACACATTCTAAGACACGCAAGGACCTTCTTAGAGGAATGGTGTTCTAACCAGAGGTCCATCAATAAACTCATCAATTTAGATTCTGTCTACATTCTCTTGTTAAAATAACCGGAAATGACATCACCCAATTTAAGAAACATAGTCATGGTGACGAAACTTCTGAAAACATACCTTCAAGCTCAGTGAGCTAACTTGCATACATATAAATTGTTTTTTTTTTGTTTATTAGTGGAATTTAGGAGTTCTCTGTCGCTCACGTTTTGACAGATTATGATGTGAGGTGAGCTTTTCTGGGTATGTGGTTTTAATTAACAGAGTGGTTTGACATTGATGTTATACAGTTTGGGGCCTTGCCATATGGAAATTTGACAGACTTGAACAGATCTGTGATACAACAGGTCCCAGCAAATTCCAACTCATTGCAATTAGTGACTTTGAGCTTCAAATGAAACCATTGGGAAAATTCGTTTAATTTTGTTACTTGTGGTTGGTTAAATAAAAAGTGAGGGAAATGGCTTTTAACATTACTAGAGAGGTTCCCAAATTTTCCAAGGAAATTTAGAAAGAAAGAAGGAGGACATTTTTTAGAATTAGCCAATAGGTTGGAATTGGGTTTAACCAGGGAGAAAAGGGAACCTGAAATTGTAATGGAGTTGGTCAAACACTTTGATGTATCAGAGAAATAGGCAACTGCAGTAGAGTTATCAAAACTTAAATTGCAAATGTGGCAACTGGAGTTAGAAGATAAGTGAAGGGGCGGAAACAGAGAGAAAAAAGATAAAGAGAGGAGAAAGAAAGAGAGAGGGGATTTGAAATTCAGAAGTTGGGAATTAGGTAAGAAAGTTAAATTAACAGGATGGAGATGAAGGGAGAACGTAGGGATGTATACAACTAGGTTAGTAACTTGTCATATTTCGGTGAGAAAAACGTCAAAACGTTTTTTTTATTTCATTTGATAAAATGACACGGCAGATGACGTGTCCAGTGAACTTGTGGATAATGCTAGTTCAGACTAATCTGGTGGGCACAGCTAGTGAGGTATGTGCAGCGCTATCAGACGAGGGATCCAGACATTATCACGATGTCAAATTGGCTATTTTGATTCGTTATGAATTGGTACTAGAAGCTATAGACAGAAATTCGGAAAAATAGAGACGGAACCAGGTCAGACTTATATTGAGTTTGAAAGAATTAACCACAGTCATTTTGATAGGTGGGTTATGGCCTTAAAAATGAATAAGACCTGTGAGGCTTGAAGGAAGATTAATCAGCTGGAGAAGTTAAAAGACTCACTTCCAGAGATAGGAAAACTTCATGTGAATGAATAGAAAGTTCAAGAAGTGAAAAGTGCGGCAGAAATGGCAGGTAAATATGTATTGTGGCATGTGATGAAATTTAGCTTCTGGCAGGATTGTCAGCCTGTGGGGAATAGAAATTGGGAGAAGGGAAGATCACACATTACCAAGCGAACAGTAGCTCATAATTGTTTACCATAGTGAAGAAAGAAGCCCAAGGGGGTTGAAAGGTGGTGAAAGGCCTCAGGTGCTCTCACTATAAAGGAGTGGAACACATAATATTACAGTGCTGACGGTTTAAGAAGGGCACAGGGAAAAAGTTGTTTTCACTGCAGTTAGCTGGCACACACCGTGCTGGGCGTTAAAGGAAGACACTTTGGGGAAAGATGCGGTAGAAGAGGCTAAGCCAGTGGCATTAGTGAAATTGGTAAAGGAGACCCCAAGTGCAGCCGAGGAGCTGCAGGACATTGCACAACCAAGGCAAGGGCTGGGTATGGAGGCAGTGCCTGATCTCTCTAAAGAATTCAGCTCTGTAGATAAAGTGTACTCAGAAAGAACAGGGGGAAAAGGAGAAGAAATGATAATTTTGTGAGATAAGGGATCTGCTCACTCTCTATTAGTTGGGAAGTGAGGCGCCGGAAAAGCACAACAGATCAGGCAGTGTCCGAACAGCAGGACAATCGCATATCAGGCAGAAACCCATCGTCTGGAACGTGGTGGGGGGACAAGGGGGCTGGAAGATAAATATGAGAGTAGTAGCTGGGCTGGTGGGAGGGTCACTGGGAAGGCAATAAGATGATGTAGGTAGGAGTGATAGTGATATGTCGGAAGAGAGGGTGGAGTCGATAGGTAGATAGAAAGATGGCCTGTTAGGGCAGTTCAAGAGGGCAGTGCTAGGTTGACCGGTTGGATCTGGGAGAGGTTGGTGGAGGGGAGATTTGGAATTTGATGAAGTCAATGTTGATGCTGTACAGTTTGAGGGTTCCAGCTGTCCTACCACCGATAGTTGTCCTATCACTCCCCTCTCCGACATATCACCATCACACCCCACTTGCATCTACCAATCGCCTTTCAAGCTCCCTTTCACCCAGCTCAACCCCCCCCCACCCATTTATTTCTCAACCTCCTTCCCCCTCCCTTACGCCCCACTTTCCTGATGAAGGACGTATGCCTGAAACGTCAATGCTCCTGCCCCTTGGATGCTGCCGACATGCTGTGCTTTTCCTGCCCCACACTATTCCAACTCTGATCTCCAGCATCTGCCGCCCTCACTTTCTCTCACCCTCTCATAGTACGAGATGAAAGTTTTTTGTCACTCTTTCTGACATGTTAATCAAGAGCGTGATAACTTCTGAAATTGGGACAGAAGTTAAGCATTCCCTTGTGTAACATCAGGATGGAATGCCAAATCAAGATTTGAGAAGTTACAGTGACAGTGAGTAACAGAGTGTCTGTTCTAGGAATACAGTTTGTTCTTGGGAACGATTTAGCAGGAGGCGAGGTGGGAGAGGCACCCCTTGTGGTGGAGAAGCCAAACGAAGATGAGGGAATTGGTGAGTTAAAAGAAAATTACCCAGGATTTTTTCCAGACTGTGTAGTAACAAGATCCCACTGTCATAAGTTACAGCAGGAAGGAAAAACGAACGAAAAAGACAAATGAGTTGATGCTCAGTGAACTGACACCCTGTTTGATGTAACGGTGCAGGAAAAACCTGAACAGGCAGAGGTGTTCCGTCCTGAAAGGCTAATGGACGTACAACAGAGATATATACACACACATACACATGCACACACACAGAAAATGAATCAGAATATATTGTTGAACATTATTAACTTAAAGATAAAATCATAAAATTAAAATGGAGACCCCGATAGGTTACTTATTGCACAAGAATGATTAAGTTCCACACTGGCCTGACAATATTTTAATGTGTATATGACAAACAGATTGTCGGAGATAGTTGTGGACAACGACAAATCTCTCGCATTTTTTGGAATATTTATAGACCAGAATATGAGACTATTTCATTGGAGTCTTACCTTACCGACTTTAAACTTACAAAATGTACATGCTGTGGCTCCTACAATGTGATAGCAGATGTGTGTTTTCGTGGATTTAAAGGAAAAAGTGTAGATAATATTTGACTTATTCCAGTGTTGTATTGGTGTACAGAATTAATATGAATGATATAACTGAGATTGACACTTTGGTATTTCATAAAATTGGGATTAAGAGTTAGAGAAAAACAAATGTAGCCATCTTTTCATTCTGCTCGTTCATTTTATTTTCTGAAGCGGGGAGATGTTATGCAGACAAAAACATGTATGGACACTTTAAGACAGATCGGGTTTTGCTGAATAGAAATTAAAGCCACAGATGCCAGCTGAAGGTCACACTCTTCCACATGTCAACATTAGTGGAGAAATGGATTCCTGAGTTTTGGTTGCTGTTTTGACAGCCATTCAAATGTAACCAAAGAGTTTAAATCACGCTCAGGATACCAGATGCCAACAGAACTTGAATATTGTTATTGGGACACCTGAAAAGCAATCAAATTATGAGAATTATTATATCATGGGGAGTATATGAACCCAGCATTTTGAAGACTGGAGGGAGAGCTACTGCCATCCAACAGTAGAGCAACTGCTGTCGAGAGGAGTGCTAACTGACCATCTCAAACACTCTCTCTCAAAGACACATGTTCATGTCAAACCTACTTGCAATAAAAAAATGACCCAGGGAGATGCAGCTGAAAGAGTGAAGACAACGGGGAAGATAGAGACTGTATGATCTTGAGATTGTAATGTTTAATATGTGGGTTGTTGGAACAGCATATTTTTACAGAGTTCGAATCAGATAGTAAGTAACTAAGAAAAGAGGGACTTGTATTTGTGAGTAGTTGTTGTTTAGTGTTCACTATTAAGGTTAAGAAACTAACTTGTTAATTTTTGTTTAAAAGGAGGTCTGTGTCACTCATATTTTAACAGATTACAAGGTGAGGTGAGCTTTTCTGCGTGTTTGGTTTTAATTAACAGAGGGGTTCGACTCCACCTTGTAAATGTCCATCCATGCTCACCTCATTTCCCTGCAGTTGGCCCATATCCTTCCAGTCCTTTCCTATCCAAATATTTATCCAAACGCATTTGAAATGTTGTTAATTTACCCCCCTCAACTACATCTGCGAGTAGCTCATCCACGTACCAGCCTCTGTGGAAAGAAGTGGCCACTCAGGTTCCCTTTTATTCGTTCCCTTCTAACGTTAAACTGATCCTCTCTCGTCCTCGATTCTCTACACCTTGGAAAAAGACTGAGAGCATTAACCCTATCCATCCCCCTCGTGATTTTATACAGATCTATAACAACTACCCCAGTCTCCTACACGCTAAAGAAAATGTCCTAGCTTGTCCAACCTCTCCCTATAACTCAGATCATTGGGTCCTGGCAACATCCTTGTAAATTTCTTCTGTACTCTTTCTAATTTAATAACATCCTCCCTTAAACAAAGTGACAAAACTTGAACACAATACTCCAAGTGTGACCTTACCAAAGTCCTGTATAACTGCAGCATAAATTCCCATCTTCTATACTCAATATCCTGCCTGATGAAGGCCATTGTGCCAAATGCCTTCTTCACTGCCCTGTCTACCTGTGACTCCACTCTCAGGGAACCGTCCACCTGAGCACCAAGGTCTCTCTGCCCCCTGCACCCCTTAAGGCGCTCCCATTCACCATGAAACTCCTACCTTGATTTGAATTTCCAAAATGCAAGACCTCACGCTTCTATATTAAATTCCATTTCTCGGCCCATTTCCCCAACTGATTAAGGTCCTGCTGCAATTTCTGATAATATTCCTCACTGATCATGCTCCCAATTACTTTAGTGTCAACTGCAAACTTGTAAATCATACCTTGTACATTCTTAACCAAATCATAGATAGCAAACAGCTATGGACCCAGCCTCCGGTCTGACAAGTATCCTTCCATGAAACCCTCCGCTTCCTACCATCAAGCCAACTGTGTATCCAATTGGACAGTTCCCACGCATTCTACGTGTTGTAACCTTCCTGAGTAGCCTGCCATGTGGAAACTTATCAAACCTCATCAAAGGACTCTAAGAAATTTGGGAAGCATGACCTATGCTGTCTATGCTGACTGCTCTGAATCAAACCCTGTGTAAGTAATGGGTGCAGTCAATGGCATGCTGTCCTTCATTGTAAGATGATTCGAGTACATAAGTAAAGCTATCTTTCAGCTGTTGTAGACCCTTGCTGAAAGAGCATTTGGGCCACTCTGTACAGATTTGATGTCCTTTGTAAGGAATGATTCCTGTACCACAGACACGGATGATGGTAACATGAGGATAGAGTGTAGAAGTTGAGTGTTTAACCTGTAGAGTGTGAGAAACCAAAAAATGGTGATGCTGAAACACGAGGAGTGGCAGGGGTCACTTATTTCCAAAACAGAAATTCCATACTTTACCCAGGATTGATTGGTTTGATTTATTGTCACGTGTACCTCAGTACAGGGAAACACTTTATGTATGAGCAGTGGAGGCAGATCATAGTAAATATGGCCAGACAGATCATAGGGTGGAAATAGACTTGGACAGAGTAAGGCATACAGGTTACACTGAACAGGACATGTACTAGACAGGATTAACATGAACAAGATCACCATTACTTGAACTTAGAGAGTCCATCCATCAGTCTAACGTGACTTTCCTAATAGTTTATATGCCTAAATTAACTCTCCCCACGTTATTGTGCAGTCGGCGCGTGTACCCGTACTGAACGTCATGTTGCTCACAATCCCCAACAGCAGCCACAACACCTTCCATATGAAGCAGGTAGCCATTCCCACCAGCTTCCACCCTACACAGAGAACACCAGGCTGGCTTCTCAGAGATGGAAGGTGCCTTCTTGTGACTTCAGACAAGACATATGGCTTCCCTCCTCACCGCTAGAAAACCCTGTTAAAGTCCCACATGTGTATCATGACAGACGGAGCTACGAGGAACAACATGGAGCTGTCTGTCTGTGCAGCCTCTGCTCCACCTGGTCACCATGTTAGAGCATCAGTTAGGAGACAGCGAGGACTGCCGATGCTGAAGATCAGAGTAGACAGTGGTTTGATGGAAAAGCTCAGCAGGAGAATCGATGTTTCAAGCATAAGCCATTCATCAGGAATAAGCATCAATTACCTCATTCTGCCCTGTGTAAGGGCATTGAGGTTGGAATGGTCTCCTACTGTTCCTGTGTAAGTGACTCAAGGGACTAACTGGCTTCTTCCCCGTCCGATTGTACAGGGCCAAGGGCCTGATTGGGTTACCCCTGGTTCCTGTATGACAGCTCGATGTGCTGACTAGTGTGATGATGCTGTAGCTTTAAGGGGTTATTTTGTTCTGGTTTCTTTTACGAGAGAAATTGAATGACCGTTACCAAGCTGGCTAGTTAAGGCCACTTGAGTAAACAACTAGTGAGGCCTTAGGTTTATTTTAATGCAGATGGAATGGATATGGTCAGCTCTCACAGATTAGGATTTCTGCGTTTTGGTTCCTCAGTAACATCAGAAATTATTGGGGTCTCCACTGAGTTGAAAGCTTTAGTGAATGTCTCCTGGCAGCTCCTCTCTATGAATTTTCTCTTGGTGCTGTTTTTAAATCCTGAATTGGAGAAATATTTGTGTCATTCAGTGTCTGAATATTCCTTTTTTCCAAGGGGTGTGTTCATGTGATTTTCCAGTATTGGAACAGTTCATTAGTATTAGTTCCTAGATCTATTATTCTGTTAACTTGTCCAATATAATTACGTTATTCTAAATTCCTCTTTTTTTGTTTTTTTTTTAATCTATAGTGTTTAAGTAAATGGTGTTATGCTTCATACCGAGTCGTTTGACCACTCATATTGCATCTGGAACAGACACTTTACATTTTCTTTAAAATCAGAAAACATTCGAATCTAGGCTACCGCCTTCAAATATTTTCGAGGGGCTCTGGTGTGGTCCATCACACTAGACTCCTTCTTTTCCTGAGTAATAGGCTGGAGGCACTGAATGGGCTGTCCCTGTTCTTCTCCAATAGTGTCAATGGGCTGAACGACTTCCTCATATTCCTGTGAAACCAGTGTGTGGTGCAGAATAATCTCTTATTTTACTGTGGCAATATGCAGTGTCAGACAGTCCTTTATATGAATGTTACAGACCCTTTAAAAGCACAAGCCTCAATGGAGTCCATGTCTTGCTGAACATGGACACAGCCCAGTTCAGGAGCTGGTGGGGGCGTCAAATTATTCTGAACATTGTGGAATCCTCAGTGACCATCCCCACTTCTGATCTTATGGTGGGGAGGGTGAGAGTGGGGAGACAGTGATGAAGCAACTGAAGATGTTTGTGAAGAGGAAGCTACCCTGAGGATCTCCCACAGAGGTGACCCAGGACTGAGATGATGAACATCTTCCTTTGTGCCATGTTTGACTCCAAACACTGGAGAGTTTTCTCTGATTCCCATTAACTTCAGATTTGTTAGGCTCCTTGATGTCAACAGAAGTCAACAGAAGCCTTGATATCTGGGCCAGTCATTTTTACCTGACCCCTTGTGACAACCTCTTTCGTTCATTTCAATAAGCCATGGTATAGGAGCAGCAAGGGTTTTCTTCAAACAGGTGGGATTGAATGTCAGGAAATGTCAGGAAGTATTTGAAGAGGAGGTAGATGGATATTGACCTGTCAGAGAGTTGAGGGCGATGAAGAATTGGGTATGAAATAGGATTTGAGACCAAGAGCAGATCAGTCATGATCTTACTGAAGGGCAAGGCAGGTTTGGGAGTGAACGACCTGCCCCTGTGTCTGATGTTCTCACATTCTGTTATTGGAAAGTTAGTGGGTGTTATTTTCATGAATGTTCTGTTATTGAATGTTGCCGTCAGGGAGACCAGAGGATTTTGTGAGCCATCACTGGGTGAGGTATGGGGGCTGTATTCATAATGAATTTGGGTCTACAATATGACCAACTAATTGAGCATAAGTTTCAGAGAGGGGAAGCTCTGTAAAGAGAGAAGAGGGGCCTCTTTCATACCCAGCCTGGGTTTTACAATTACATTTCCCAAATCACCTCAACGGGTGTGGAACTGTCTTGAAGGGCTGAATGATCTCCTCTGTTTCTGTGCACCAGGTTACAGAAGTAAGTAGCCTCTAAATGCTCCTGCCTAACAGGTTTAATGGGCTGAATGGAACACAGGAACACGGGATTGAGGGACAGGAGTGAGTCATTAGATACGTTGAACCTTCTCCACCAGGCACTAAGATTGTGGCTGATCAGGTTGGGGTCTCAGCCCCACTTTCCTGTCTGCGTCCCATTATCCATGACTCAGTTCTCTGTCAAATATTTCACTAACGCAACTTTCAATCAATGTGAACATAGAGGCACGATAAACTTCCAGTGAAGAGGATTCGGATTTGAACGGTACTTTCAGAACTTTTCGTCATCCCTCTTATAGAATCAGAGAGTCATACAGAACGGAAACAGACCCGTTAGTCCAATCTGTTCACTCCGATCAGATATCAAATCTGATCCAGTCCCATTTGCCAGCATTTGGCCAATATCCCTCCTCTTTCAGATAGTTTTTAAATGTGCGATTGTAACCGCCTTCAGCACTTCCTCTGAAAGCACTTTCTGTACGCACACCACTCTCTGTGTGAAACATTTATCTTCAGGTCCCTTCTAAATCATTCGCCCTCTCCCCTCCAACCTATGCTCTCCTGTTCTGGACTCCCCTACCCTGGGGAGCAGAGCATGGCTGTTCAGAATATCCATGCCCTGATGATTTTATAAACCTCTATAATGTCACCCTTCAGCCTCTGACACTCCAGGGGGAAACACCTCAAACTAATCAACCTCTCCCTAAAGCTCAAACCTCCAGTCCTGGGACACCCGTGTAAATCTTTTCTGCAGACAACCGAGTTGTACGCAGTATTCTTAAAGTGGCCTCACCAACATCCTGTACAGATACAACATGCCACCACAACTCCTATACTCAATGCTCTGACTGATTAAGGCAAATTTGTAAAATGTGGTCTGTACCGCACTGTCTGTATTCGACTCCATTTTCAAGGAGCAATGTACCTGCAGCCCTATGTCCATTTGTTTCACAACACTCACCAGGCCCTTACCATTAAGTGTATAATTTCTGCCCTGATTTACCTTCCCAAATGCGTAACCTTGCCTCTATCTAAATTAAACTTCATCTATCACTCCTTGCCCCTTTGTCCCATCTATTTGTGGTCTTGTTGTACTCTGAGATAATCTACAAAACCACTTTTCTGATGTCATCTGTAAACTTACTATCTATGGTCCCAATATTTGCATCTTCTCCCCTTGTCTGCATGAGCTTCTGATGGGTGCTCCCATTCCCTCCCACAGCTCAAAGCGGTATAATTCAAGTGGATTGGTCAAATAGTCCATAGTGTTCAGCTATTTCTACTTTAGGTGCACTAGTCAGTGGTAACTGTAAGGGCATGGGAAGGTTACTCTTTGAAAGGTTAGTATGGACTTGTTGGGCCGAAGGGCTTGTTTCCACACTGCAGGGATTCTATGAAAATAAGAGTGGTAACGATGTCAGTAGAGTTTTGTTTTAGCTCGCACACGTTACTGTGATGAGGAATAATGAAGGAGAGAGAGTGCAATAGGCCGTTCCTTCTCAGGCAGGTTACACTTTCTCCCTCTCTGAGGTGAATCACACAATAATGTCATTCTCTCCCAAACTGGACCATGTGAGGTCTCCTTGTACATTATCCAAACTATGTCTCCATCACATTCCCTGTTCCATGTCGGTGCATCATTGCTGCTATCATACACAGAGCCATACCCTGAGCAGAAAATGGTCTCGGTCAATTTGAAGATATGGTTATATGTCCCTGCGTCATTAAAAATAAAATGTTTAATGTATTCAGAATACATAGAACATGGAACATAGAACAGTCCAGCACAGAACAGGCCCTTCAGCCCACCATGTTGTGCTGACCATTGATCCTCATGTGCGCACCCTCAAATTTCTGTGACCCATATGCATATCCAGCATTCTCTTAAATGTCCCCAGTGGCCTTGCTTCCACAACTGCTGCTGGCAACGCATTCCATGCTCTCACAGCTCTCTGTGCAAAGAACCCGCCTCTGACATCCCCTCCATACTTTCCTCCAACCAGCTTAAAACTATGACCCCTCGTGTTAGCCATTTCTGCCCTGGGAAATAGTCTCTGGCTATCAACTCTATCTATGCCTCTCATAATCTTGAATATCTCAATTAGGTCCCCTCTCCTCCTCCTTATCTCCAATGAAAAGAGTCCCATACTTTTTCTCCAATGAAAAAAGTATGGAGATAAGAGAAGCTCTCCAGTCCAGGCAGCATTTGGTAAACCTCCTCTGAACCCTCTCCAAAGCATCCACATCTTTCTTATAATAGGGTGATCAGAACTGGATGCAGTATTCCAAGTGCGGTCTAACCAAAGTTTTATAGAGCTGCAACAATATCTCACGGCTCTTAAACTCAATCCCCTGTTAATGAAAGCCAAAACACCAGATGCTTTCTTAACAACCCTATCCACTTGGGTGGCCATTTTAAGAGATCTATGTACCTGCACACCAAGATCTCTCTGTTCCTTCACACTGCCAAGAATCCTATCCTTAATCCTGTACTCAGCTTTCAAATCCGACCTTCCAAAATGCATCACCTCGCATTTATCCAAGTTGAACTCCATCTGCCACCTCTCAGCCCATCTCTGCATCCTGTCAATGTCCCGCTGCAGCCTACAACAGCCCTCTATACTGTCAACGACACCTCCAACCTTCGTGTCATCTGCAAACTTGCCGACCCATCCTTCAATCCCCTCATCCAAGTCATTAATAAAAATTACAAACAGTAGAGGCCCAAGGACAGAGCCCTGTGGAACACCACTCACCACAAACTTACAGGCAGAATATTTTCCTTCCACTACCACTCGCTGCCTTCTGTTGGCCAGCCAATTCTGTATCCAAACAGTTAACATAGATACCGGTGTTAAAATAAATGTTTTGTTTTAACAAATACAGAATTTGCTGGAAAAGCTCGGCAGGTCTGTCAGCATCCAGATGCCTTTTACATGCTGTAGTTGTACCAGCCTCCACCACTTCCTCTGGCAGCTCATTCCATATGCACACCACCCTCTGTGTGAAAAGGTGCCCATAGGCCTCTTCAAAATCTTTCCCCTCTCACTTTCCACCAATATCCTCTAGTTTTCGACGCCCCTAACCCGGGGAAAAACCTTGACTACAAACCCTATCCATGACCGTTCTGATTTTATAAACCTTTCCTGCTGCGAAATGTGACTCCAATCAACACGAATGGCTGTACTTTCAATAATCCCGGGATAAATGCTGAAATTCAACACCGACACCTGTTCTTTCTCCATCAAGTCACAATTCTAAAACCAGTTTAATCAGTTTGTTCAGATATATTAGGAGACACTTCTGTGGGATTTACACCTAGACCTTTGTGCCCGGAGGGAGGGACACGAGCACCACTCGGCAATACCCATAAAGCTGTAACATTATTCTCCTGTGGGTTTGTCCATCAGCCTGTTATGACATGCTGTGACATACCTCTGCAACAGGCAGGACATGAATCCACACCTTCTGGGCCAGAGCTAGGAACACTACCAAACAATGTCAGGAATTGGAATCAAACCCAGAGTCATGACTCAGAGACAGGGACACTACCCACTACACTACTGTACCCAGATTTTGGGTCACATTTTAAGGGGCAGCATTCAGCTCGGTGAGGATTTATTATAATCAGGTTACCATTACTGAGATACACAAAACATTTTGTTTTGTTAAACAAGTGCAAGATCGAAATTAACTATGACCATCTTTAATCGTAATTATCTGTAGTCTGCAATATTAGGGAAAGAAATCCCGCAGAAACACTCTGCCCAATGAAGGGTCTCAAATAGATATTTATGACTGAACACCAGACACGGAGAAAGACCATAATTTCTGGTCCCAAAACACCGATCAGTAGAACCCAACTCTCACGTGTGTCTGCCCTCTGCCTAAAACCATGAAATGATACCAGGCCGCTGATTACTGTCCAGCCTCTCCTTCCCACTGACTGTGTCTGCAATCCGTCCCTCCTCCCTCTAACCACACAAGGCAACCCAAGCTCAGGGTCTTTGTGAAACTCAAGGCCGGAGTGTGCAGGCCTCCTGGAGAGGGGAGGGCATTTTAAAATTAAACGGGGAAGGTGAGGAGGTGGTAATATCACTCACTGGCCGAGGCGTGGCAGATGGAGTTTAGTTTGGATTAATGCGAGGTATTGGATTTGGTAAATCCAACAAGAGTTGGACTTATACAATTAAACGTAGGGCCTTTGGCAGTGTTGTAGAACAGAGACCTCGGCCATCAGGTATAATTATTTAAAATTTGCAACTCATATTGATAGTGTGGTTAAGAAGGTGTTTTGCACACTTGTCTTCAATGGTCAGACCTTTGAGTATCGGAATTGGGACGTCATGTTGTGGTTGTACAGGACATTGGTGAGACTTCTTCTGGAATACTGTGTCCAGTCTGGGCATCCTGCCCGCTCATTCCATAGGCACACCACCCTCTCGGTGAAAACGCTGCCCCTTAGGTCACTTTTAAATGTTTCCCCTCTCACCTTACAAACATGTCCTCTAGTTTTGGTCTGCACTACCCTTATAAAATACTTTTGACTATTCACTTTGATTTTTTAACCTTGATATTATTAAGCTGGAGAGGGTTCAGAAGAGTTTAACCTGGATGTTGCTGGGAATGGAGGGATTGAGCTATAAGGAGAGGCTGAATAGGCTGGGACTTTTTTCACTGGAGAGTATGAGAGGGAGGGGTAACTTTGCAGAGGTTTATAAAATAATGAGGGGTACAGATAAGCTAAAGGGCTGATGTCTTTTCCCTAGAATTGGGGATTCAAAACTGAGGGATATTATAAGGTGCGAGGAAAAAAGATTTACAAAAATCAGGAGAGGTAATTATTTTAGACAGGAGCTGGCTTGTGTGTGGAATTAACTTGTAAAACAAGTGGTGAAAACAGGGACAGTTACAACGTTTAAAGAATATTTAGATCAGTACATGGATAAGACATCAGTTTGGATGGTGCTGTGAGCAGCTGCCCTCTCCCTCCCCCTCTCTGAATGTATCCCTGTTGGTTTTCACCCTCTGCCAATGTCTGTGCAGTGGCGTGTGGAGGCCAGCAGAGGGAGGCATTGCATCACTTTAAGCACTGCAGAGACTGCCAGACCTGTCCCACACAGAGACACACAGATACACACACAGCAAATGTTAGGACATGGCATAGATCTCATCAACATAAATAAATGCTCAATTCGCCTCGTAAGCTGTTAAAATATGAGTGACAGAGAACTCCCAAATTCCACTGTTTAAATAAAAACAACAATGTACTTTTTAACACAAAGTGAACTGAAAGAGACCCTCTATCTCTTAACTGCTTATAACCCGACTCCAGCTCTACAGTAATATACTGTTTCTGGCTCTGCCATGCTCTCATATCACAGGGACTTGTAAGCTCTCAGTTCAGAGCAGCAGTCACTCTCTCTTAAAGGTACAGTACACACTTTCAACTTCATCCCATAATACCCTGATGAATATAGATAAGTGGAACCTATCCGGATTTCTCTTGCTCTGTGGTTTGTCAATATTTCATCTACTCTGTCTCGTATGTGTCAGGATTTTTGTTGATCCATTGACAGTATGTCATTATTTGATTCTGCCTGTGGGAATATATCAGTATTTCACTTGCTCTCACTCCTGTGTGTGGGGCAGGATTTCAGTTGTTTCATGGGGACTGGGACACTATGACAATCTTAATGTTTGTAGATGGCACCAAACCTGCAAGAATTGTAAAGTCTATGGAGGACAGTGTGGAACTCTAACCGGACAGTGACATGCTGGTAGACGGGGATCAATGCAGGGCAGTGTGAGGTAATGCACTTTGGTATGAAAGATAAGGAAAGACAGTTTAAAACAGGCTGTGCCGTTATAAAGGGGCTGCAGGAACAGAGAGCGCTGGGTGTATATGAGCACAGATTGTTGAAGATGTCAGGACCAGTGAGGAGAGCAGTAACTCTCACAGATTAGTTTCAGTATCTGAGCTGTTTACAGGGGGAGGTGTAGGAGGGAGCCTCCGTGCTCCCTTCCTGGGAGGTGGGTGATGATGTGTTGTGAGCCCACCCTCCTGCCCCCCGAGACCGTGGGGATTCCATTTGTACCAACTCAACACAGAAGGGAGATGGCATCAGGGCCACGGCTGCTAAGTTGTGCCGGGGAGAAACGGAGCTGCAGGGGGTTTAAAGTGAGAATTACCCTTCACTGAACATTGCTCCTTACTCAGTCGGTGGGACGTGGATGTTTCAGAATCCCCACATGAGGCTTCCAGGGTCGTACCAGGGCCCTCCCCACATGGCGAGGTGAGGGGGTGAGGGAATGGATATCGGGCACTCCACCACCCGGCTTGGCCCTTTCTGTCCTATTCCACGATGTTTCTCCGGGAATGGGAGAAGGGGAGGGAAGGATGGTGGGGGTGGGTGGCCCTGCTGTTAGTGCTGGTGCAGTTGAGGATAATGGCTAATCGTGAGGTTTTCAGAGGGAGTCTGTAGACAGTGTTGTATCCATGCAGTGTAATTGATGTGGGGGGTAAAGTGGACGGGGTGACAGAGAGAGAGAGAGAGAGGGAGAGGGAGAGAGGGGGAGGGAGGGAGGGAGGGAGGGAGGGAGGGAGAGAGAGAGAGAGAGAGAGAGAGAGAGAGAGAGAGAGAGAGAGAGAAAAAACAGAGAGAGAGAGAGAGAGAGACAGAGAGAGAGAGAAGATGCAGCATGCGACAGTGACAATGTTGGAGCATTCGCCTTATTCGGAGGTCGGTGCTATAACAGATATACCGTGAGAGTGAGGGAGCAGAGAGAATACAGTGACCCTTATCCTGACAGAGCGGGGAAGGTTATTGATGCTTGTCCTGTATTGCTGGACATTTCTTCAGACCACAGATACTGCACTGAGCTGGGTGGGGAGCTCAGGCCATAATCGGTGGGTCTGTTGGTGTGGTCCCCTCTGGGAAGAGAATGGTCCCCCTCTGTACTAGTCCATCCACCAGGACCTCCGTGCCCCTGTTGACAAACCGTGGTGTAATTGCCCCTTATCTGATATGCTGAGGGTAAACTGTACAGGGCAGCTCCTAACTGAGAAAGCTCAACTGTGTGCCCTTTGAACTTTCAAAGATGGCACCAGTGCCAGGGATCACGGAATATCCAGGGGCACTCGGGCGACTGTGAGTCCCTCCAGCCATGATGGGTGGGAGAATCGGGCTGGTATTGAATGAGAGGGACACCATGGTGGGGGTGGGGGCGGGGTGTGGGGGTAGTCAATGAGTTGAGTTGGATAAGATAGCACCAGGAATCTAGCTTGGCCTCGGACAGATAATCTCGCTGTCACACTCAGTGAAAATGACACTGAGGCAAATTATTGTTAGAATCAGCTCAGTCAGTCAGAGATTCTGTTGAAACTACTCCCATTTACAAAGCTGGAGAACAAATGTTCATCCAAAACTCTCCATCATTTCACCTCACACCAATCTCCCTTTTTCCTATCTTTCCTGGGAAGACGGGCTCATGTTACAGGATGCTATCAAAGTGTCTACGTTTCAGCATTCTGAAACCTGGGAACACATCCGTCCATGACACTGTCTCTCAGTCTCCCCCTCTCTGTCTATACCCCAAAACCCCTCCCATGTGGTGATATTTAAACTGAATCCCCTGCCATCTCTCTCTGGCAGTGATGTTCACACCCACAGTACTCCCTTGTCATGGCACAATGGAGATATGGAACTGGAAATGGATGGGAGGTGTACGTCTTGTCACTTCCAGCATGGGCTCCAAGTTTCCCCGCACTGGACAGGAATCTAACTCAGTGTTACAGAGCAATGCACTGGGGTGGGGTACACAGCCCTACATGCTGGGAGGGTAACTGCTCCTGGGTTACAGATGAATTCACGGGTAATCACTGCACAGGTCGCTGTGCTGGTCAGACTGTCTGGTTGAGGATTATAGACAATACAATGCTTTGGTTTGCACAGCTCCCCTTGCCAGACAGATATGTAGCCTGTGAACATTACATCATTATTGTGGGGTGGATAGGGGGAAAGGTGATGGACAGGTCATGGAGCTCCCCGGAACGTTCTGTCCCTGACATTCTATAACTGACATTCCCCGGAACGTCCTGTCCCTGACATTCTATAACCGCCATTCCCCGGAACGTTCTGTCCCTGACGTTGTTTGTTTGTGAACGGCCGGACGTCAGTGAATTGAACAAACGATAAGATCCCGAGGGAAGAGATCCCGTTCCAGGGAGAAGGAGACACTGTTCCGAAGGCCCCTCAGGCAGTTAAAGGGGTGAATACGTTTTCCCTACGTTTACATTTCTTCACGACACAGGATCGACCACAATTTAGACCAAAATACAGAAATTCCCAAACTCCGTTTGTCTTCAGAAAACTGGGAGAGAATCCTTCAGGACAGCAACGTTCCCACCCTCCGTATTAGGAACTGGGAAGGAGTGACCTGTGTCTGCTCTCGGGTGATCGAGTGTGTGGGAATGTTCTAGAAACCATCTGTCCTTATGGATGTGTCTCAGTGTGTTTGGGAAGGGAGGGTTTCTTGTGGTTTATGTCACATTTTTGTCAGTAATTCCAACGTTCCCATTTGTTATTCCAGCTCCAATTATTTTAATAAATCCCTGAATACAAGGACACATTTGAAAATCTCACTGGGTCCCCGATCAAACGGGTCCCTTTGCCTCCAGGCTGATGGATAATGGGTTTGTTTTCCTTCCTCACAGTTAACGTAGTGACCACCTACGTCCTGCTTTATAAAGATTGTGGATTGTCTCCATGTGTCAGACGTTACCTGGGGGCCATGGCAGCGGCGGATCTCCTGGTCATTATCCTTGACCTGATCCTGAGACACATTCCCATTGTTTATCGGGAACAGTTTTATTTCCTGTACTCCGTCCCCGTGTGTAATATCCACGCCGTCCTGCTTTATGCAGCCACTGACTGCTCGGTCTGGTTCACCGTCACTTTCACCTTTGATCGGTTTGTGGCCATTTGTTGCCAGAAGCTGAAAAGTAAATATTGCAGTGAGAAAACAGCGGCTGTGGTTCTGGGAGCAGTGATTGTGCTGAGCTGTTTAAAGAACATTTTCTGGTATTTTATGCTCACGGCTCGGTATTACCTGGAGAACGCCCCCTGGTTTTGTGATGTAACAGTCGCTGTTCTATCCTCCAGTGTCTGGGGCACAATCGAGTTCCTCCACCACATTCTAACCCCGTGGGTCCCATTTCTCCTGATTCTGCTGCTCAATGTTCTCACCGTCAGACACATTTTAGTGACCAGCAGAGCCCGCAGGAGACTCCGCGCTCACACCAATGGGGACGCTCAGTCTGACACAGAAATGAGAAACCGAAAAAAATCCATCATTTTAGTGTTTGTGATCTCGGCCAATTTCATCCTGTTATGGTCAACGTTAATGCTGTATTCTATATGGAGACGGATGTGGTATATTGGGTATTCCCCTGTGTATCTCGATTACTTTGTGCAGGAATTGGGCTTCATGCTGCAGCTCCTCAGTTGCTGCACAAACACCGCGATTTATGCCGTGACCCAGACTAAGTTCAGGCAGCAGCTGAAGAATGTGCTGAAATATCCCTTCACCCAAATCCATCCATCCATCAAATTCCCTCATTAATCACACCATCCGGGATTTTCTCATTTCAGTTCAGTGTTTCAGCGATGGAGCAGCCTGTCGCTATGGTAACAGACGGAGGATAGCGCTGGTTTGTCCCTCCTTATCACACAGGGGGGTTACAGCGAAACATTTCAATGTTTCTCACAACTCAGGGGCCAGTGAGAAAAGGCACCATCCCACTGACTCTATCCATCACTTCCATTTGTAACCAATAAAAATGCTGATGAAAGCGTGCCGAGCAGCAGAGGGACCGATGTTGTTGTGTGTCTTTGTGTTGGAGAAGCTGAGCTGGAGAGAGACGGACTCAGCCCCGAGTCCTGGTCCTCAGGGAAGGGGAGGGCACCGCGCCCTGAGCTCAGGAGCTGGGGTTAACTCCCTCTGTCCCCCTCCCCATTCCCTTTCCAACCTGGACCCCCATTTCATCTCCCCCACTCTTACTCCACATTTCTCCCGCTCTCTCCCTGCACACTCACTCTTTCTCACAACCTCCCCCTTTCACTCTCCCTCGTTCTCCCTCTCACACCAACCGCCCCAACCCCAGTTTCTCCACCTGCCTCCACTCTTCACTTTCCCCTCACCCTCACACTCTCTGTCCTGCCCGTCTCTGCCTCCTCCAGCAGTTCCATCTCAACCCCATCTCATCCCCACCCCCGCCCCACCACACGCAGCCCCACGACCAACCACACTCCACCTCCAGTCTCGGGGTCAGAGGGAGAGGGAAGGAGCAGGGAGAAAGAGTGTGTCTGAGAGAGAGGGAGGGAGGGACAGGAGGGAGAGAGATTCAGTCCGAGAGAAACGGAGGGACGTGGGCACAGAGAGAGAAACCGATTGAGGGCGGTTGAGAGTGAGATAAAGTGGAGAGAGAGAGTGAAGGAGAAGGGAGAAGAGGGGGGAAGTGAGAGATAGGGTGAGAGAGGGTAGGGCGAGAGAGGAGAGGGAGAGAGGGAGGGGGAGGGCAAGAGAGGGTGAGGGCGAGATAGTGGAGGGCAAGGGGTAAGGGCGAGAGAGGGGAAGGCGAGAAGGGATGGCAAGGAAGGGGAGGAAAGGCGGGGAGGGCGAGACGGAGAGAGCGAGGGAAGGGAGGGTGAGAGAGGGGGAGTGAGGGAGGGGATGAAGAGAGGGAGGGGAGGGCG